>NC_091086.1:69949318-70252348 GCF_032405125.1 Capricornis sumatraensis | reverse complement strand
AGAGTAATCTCTGTGTTTCTTGTTTCCCGGGATTGTTGTAAGGTATGGAGAGATGAATGTGGGAGCTCTCTACAAACTCAAGGGCAAAGTACGTCAGTAGTAGTCTGGCCTGGGATCTCCCGTCTTCACCAGGCATTGGCAAGCTCATTCTCATCCTTATGGATGAGAATGAATGGTGTCACATAACCGGAGTGGTGGCTGTTACCACCTGGCCTTGAAGACTTTTGCATCTGGCAACAATCCAGAACATAACTCCTTTGCAAGGCAAAGAAACAAAAGCAAAAAACAAAACACAGAGAACACTTTTTATTAGTCATCTCTATTATTTTTTCATAGCCGCCTGTCATGAGGCATTCAGAATGTTCAGTGGATGAAATTCAGCTCAGCTTTTGCTTCCAGGAGGATTCTTGGTCCGTGTACTACTACTACACTGTTACATGGGGGAAAAGTGAAGCTCAGCATATCTGGGAGACTATATATAATACATACATAATCTTTCTTCAAACCAAATCCAATTTCACTTGAAGGCAACCCAAATGAAGTAAAAGCTTCTATGTGACATCTAAAAATGTTCATCAAAAGAGACAATTCCAGCTCAAAATGTGTGGTTTATATTAGGGACCCAGACTCTGTATGAATCTAAAAAAAAAAAAAAAAACTGATTACAGTTTCTCCTTGCAACACCTTGGAGTTCCTCTGCAGGCACTAAGACTCCCACCCAGATAGAGGAAGGTAGTTTCAGGCTGAGGACAAGACCCCCAGAGCACCGCCCTATTACCTCACCACTGACCAATCAGAAGAAAGTCTGCACTCAGTCGAAGTTAACAAAGACTCTGACCGCTCCCCAGAGGATTCTTGCCTCAAAAACTTTCATGGTGGTGCAGAATCTTTAGAGTTGGTTTTTGTACATTTAGTTCCTTCTCACGGACTGTATATAACCATGTGATGCATATCTTGGACTCGTTCTGCAGAAACTAAGACCTTCATCCAGGTAGAGGAGGGTGGCTGCGCACTGACCACAGACACGTAGAGTCAACCCGGTTGCAGTCAGAAGATGGATAACTAAGGTTCCAGAAACATTACCCTGTTATCTCGCTGGTAACCAGTGAGAAGAAAGTCCAAGAACCGCAACCCTCACCCCAAACGCTGCCTTTAAAAACCCTCCCCGGAAAACCATTGGAGTTCAGATCTTTTGAGCACCAGCTGCCTGTTCTCACTTGACGCCCTGCGATAAACACTGTACTCTCCTTCACCACCACCTGCTGTCAACAGATTGACCTTCTGATGTTGATTTCCAACATAATTCCACAGTGATTAAGGGAACAGACTCTGTATGATTTCAATACATTTAGACCATGAAGTTTTTGCACCTTGTGTAATGTCCCTTGATAAGTTTCAGCATCTCCTGGTTTATAGTCTATGGAAGCTTGAACAGGATTTGTATCGTACTGTTGGGTCAAAATTGTATAAATCTTCACTTCGTTGAATTGGTTCACAGTGCTTTTCAAGTCTACCACATCCTTCCACTTATCTGAATATTCATTTTATTAATTTTTAAGAGTTTGATATTCAAACTCCAACTAAAAACTTTATCTACTTAAAAATAAGTGTAATAAACAATAAAATTATATATAACCTAATTCTGTATTTTCCAAGTCTCCTGTAAAACACTTTCATAATTAAAAAATAATAATAAAAATTTTCAAAATAGACTGGGTTACTGTGAGTCAGGCTAGCAGACTCAAGTTCAGTTAGTACTAATAAGAACTTAAGAGTGGCATTTAATACAGAGCCTTAATTAAACTAGGAGAACGTAATCATTTAAAGAAGCATCCATGTGAATCCACCTCTAATCCTTCAGGTATCTCTCTTTAACTTGGAATACAGCTATTGTGGGAGGGATACATGCACACAGCTACCAGGCAACAGCTTGCTTTTCTTAAAAGGTTATAGTCAACACACATCTTTCCATGTTTGTGTTGACAAGAAATTGTCCTTTGCTTTGAGGGAGATTTGAAAATAAAATTTCAAGTAAATGCTTAAAGAATTTCAAATGATTTCAAAAGCTAAATCTATTCAGTCAATAGAAAAAAAATAAAGCTGTCTGCCCCCCAAAAATCTATTCAGAATATTAATACTTGCTTCTTGCAACATTTGGAGAGAACGGAAACAACGCTATGCCTTGAGGCATTTATAAAAATTAGTTATCAGTGTGTGATACAGGAGAAATGTATATTCGACCTTTGTCCTGTCCTTCTCACCCTCAGCTCCAGAGACATTTCTAAAACCCTTGGAATTTCCCCAAGTGACAGGAATATCTTTTGTTATTCATTAAGAAGCTACTTTCAGTCACTCCTGAGTTTATGCTAATGAGGTGACTCTTAATGACCCCTATGGTGGCTTCAAGCAGATACATTATTTTGCCAACAAAGGTCCATTTAGTCAAAGCTATGGTTTTTCCAGTAGTCACGTATGGATACCCTGAGGAGAAAATGGCAACCCATTGCAGTATTCTTGCCTGGAAGTCCCATGGACAGAGGAGCCTTATGGGTCCATGGGTTAAGGGTTGGACACAACTGAGCAAATAACACACACACACACACACATATGGATGTGAGAGCTGGATCATAAAGAAGGCTGAGCACTAAAGAATTGATGCTTTTGAACTGTGGTCTTGGAGAAGATGCTTGAGAGTCCCTTGGACTGCAAGGAGATCCAATCAGTCCATCCTAAAGGAGATCAGTCCTGGGTATTCATTGGAAGGACTGATGCTGAAGCTGAAGCTCCAGTACTTTGGCCACCTGATGCAAAGAACTGACTCATTGGAAAAAACCCTGATGCTGGGAAAGATTGAAGGTGGGAGGAGAAGGGGATGACAGAGGATGAGATGGTTGGATGGCATCACCAACTCGATGGACATGAGTTTGAGCAAGCTCCGGGAGTTGGTGATGGACAGGGAAGCCTGGCGTACAGTAGTCCATGGGTTGCAAAGAGTCAGATATGACTGAGCAACTGAACTGAACTGGGGGCTTCAGGATGGCAGCTGATGCCCAAGGGGCAGTAGTTCTATGATCATAGGACTGGAACTTACAGTCTTTCCTGCTGGAAGGGGAGAGGGGCTAGAGACTGAGTTAAATCAACACCCAAAGATGTATTCATCCATCCATGCTGATGTAATGAAACGTTCCCCAAATACCTAAGTGATAGGGTTCAGAAAGGTTCTTGTTTGAGGTTGGTGAACACTTTAAGATGCTGGGAGGAATGTCAGTTGAGAAAGACCATGGATGCTCCTTCATGTCCACCCCCACCCCATTATTACCTAGATATGCACCTCTCTTCCATTTGGCTGTCTGAGTTTCATCCTTTGTGATAAACTGGTAAATGAATGAAGATAAAGTGATTCCTTGAGTTTTGTGAGCTGCTGTAGCATATTATTGAATTTGAGGAGGGGGAGGTGGGAAGCCCGATTTATAGGCAATTGGTCAGAATACAGATGAGAATCTGGACTTTCTGAAACAACAGTCAGTTGATTGGCACTGAGTCCTTCACCTGTGGGGTCTGGTGAACTCCAGGAAGTTAGCTGTAGGAACTGAACTATAGGATACCCAGTTGGTGTCAAGAGAGTAGCAGAACTTTTGGTCTAAGGAAAACACCCATCATTTGATGTCAGAAGTGTTGTGAGTAGCCACAGGTCAGACAATAAAAGGAATAAAACTGTCCCTGCTTTTGCACTCTGTCCTCCAGGGTCACTGAAGCCACTAGAACACGTGCATCCTGCCATTTATCCTTTATGTAAGAGTTTAGCTTCTTGTGAAACATACAAGAACACGGTCTTTAATGCCTATGACTTGTCCTAGATTCTCATCATGCTTACATGGGAAAAATCAAGTTATTCTTATTAATAACACATGGGTTTTTAACCATGAGCTGCTCTAAAAGATGTCCCTCTTGGCCTGGGTTTTCCCCCATTCACTTGGGTGATTTTTTTTTTTTTTTTTAATGTGCACAAACACTGTAAAAACAACTTCGAAAGCTGGGGTCCTTTCTCTTTTCTCAAACAAGCACACACCTCATCTCTCCCCATCTCCCCTGCAGAGGCTGGCAAGAGGTGAATTTCGCTTGTAAGTCCACTATTGCTGTCTTTAAACTAATTTTAGGATTGGAAACTCTCAAATGGTGGCTGTGTGCCTAGTTTCTTTTTAGGAAATATGGGCCAGTGATGAAAGATGTAAACAAACTTCAATTCAAGTCTATTTTGGGGAATTAGTTGTAAGTTTGGAAGAGAATAAAACATACACTCAAAATAGATCACTTAAGTTTTAGTTTAGGTCTATTATTTCCTCTTTGAGAACCTTTCACATTTGCCCAACACACTCCCATAAGCTAAGAGGAACAGGACTTGCGCCTGAGGATAAAGATGATAGAAAGAACCAGGGGCAAGGAAGGAGGGAAGGGAAGCCAGGAAGGAAGTAGACGGGCAAAGGGTGAATTAGAAGCTGACAGTGATAAAGAGGAAAAGGAAGTCAGAAAGCATTAAACCACCTAGTCTCCAAGAAAAAACACATTTTTTAAAAAAAGTAATGTTCAAAGCAAATCCAAGAGCAAGGTGCTAGAATAAGCACCTGAAGTTAAAATGTGGCCACTGTATAATAAGGAAGTAAGTTAAATACATGCACTGGAGAAGGAAATGGCAACCCACTCCAGTGTTCTTGCCTGGAGAATCCCAGGGACAGAGGAGCCTGGTGGGCTGCCATCCATAGGGTCTCACAGAGTCGGACATGACTGAAGTGACTTAGCATGCATGCATGCATGCCTGCAAGTTAAAAACTGATGTCAAATGAAACGACTTAAGTAGAAACTATCCTCTGGTCCTCAGTTTTGAGATTTCAGGTTGATCAGGAGTGGGACACCCTCACATTTACACACTTCCCTGACTTCACCTGAGAGTAATGTTCAGTGTTTCGTCAGTGGACCCTGGAGACAGAGACAGAAACTCAAAAAAGAAGCACGTCTCTAGTTTTCTGATTTTGTATAACCTGTGCTGTGCTGCACTTAGTCACTCAGTCATGTCCGACTCTTTGTGACCCCATGGACTGTAGCCCACCAGGCTCCTCTGTCCAGGGGGTTTACCAGGCAAGAATACTGGAGTGTGTTGCCATGCTCTCCTCCAGGGGATCTTCCCGACCCAGGGACTGAACCCAAGTCTCCAACATTGCAGGCAGATTATTTTCATATAACCTACTTGAGGACAAGCTACCTTCCTTTTCAATAACAACAGCTCTTTAACCAAGAACCTCCACGGCTGCCTAACTTGTGATGTTTCCAAGATTTGCTGCCTTGAGGATGGAAGGAAGTGAAGCAAGGGAGGGTGGCCTGTCGCCGAGAATCAAGTGTCTTTATCTACAGAGTCATTTATCGCTTACTTGGAGCCCCCAAAAGGTGAATAAGAACGTCTTTGATCTAAAATTCCTTCTAATCTGACTCTTGGGACTCTCACTGTAATGTATACACACTTTAATATTTAGGAATAGAGAAGTAGGGGAAGAGTAGTAATATATGAATTGAGTGAAACAATGAGTGAGTGGTCCACCGGGACTGCCAAGAAGTGCCTTTTTCCCTTTTTTAGTTTCAAGCAGACAGAGTCCTAACGTGAAGGTCTACAGCTATGCGCTGCCTCCAGATCTGCTGCTGCTGCTGCTAAGTCGCTTCAATTGTGTGCGACTCTGCAGCCCACCAGGCTCCCCCGTCCCTGGGATTCTCCAGGCAAGAACACTGGAGTGGGTTGCCATTTCCTTCTCCAATGCATGAAAGGGAAAAGTGAAAGGGAAGTCGCTCAGTCATGTCTGACTCTTAGCGACCCCATGGACTGCAGCCCACCAGGCTCCTCCATCCATGGGATTTTCCAGGCAAGAGTACTGGAGTGGGGGGCCATCGCCTTCTCCGGCCTCCAAATCTAGGGGAAACCTAAAGGGTCTTGAATGGTGTGACTGCAAGTTTCCTTCCTGCTCTGCTCACATGAATAAGGTCCCTTAGCCAAACGACTCTCCTTGACGAGGCCCTGCTTCTGCTAATCCCTGGGTCACAGCCATCCCATGTGGTTATTCAAACAACCACATGATGAGGACGTGTTCCCATCACATCCTCCTGCAGGAGCCAGGGGCACTCTGCCCTTTGATCCTACAAAGTCTGCCTCCCACAGCCCCCGGTTGCCCACTCTGTTCCCCTGGTAGCCCTGCCTGGCGGCCCGTGTCCTCCCACCCCGGCTGTGAGTGCTGGTGACTCACACACTGTGATCACCTCCTCTGTCCAGGGTCGGGTGTCCTGTGTTCAGCCATCCTCCTAACCCCGATGGCAGGGGATCACCTTCCCCATGGAGCAAAAGGTGGCATCACCTCCAGGGCGAGGCTAAACCAAGTTCCGGGGAGCGGTCCTCTCAGCTTCCTCTGACCTTCACAGGACGGGTTTCCATCCACACTGAAAGTCTGGGCTCCAGACACAGGAGCAGGGAGCACTGGTCTGCTCCCCACCACGCACTCGCAGGGAATGTGAGGCACTCTGCTGGCATGCAGTGATTTCATGCATCTCAAAAATGTGTGAAGGAGAAGGGCAGTGCTTTGTGGAGGAAGACCAAAGAGGAATTGCTAAGTTTTAACATTCCTGGCCCCACAGCACCCCCTCCTTCCAAGCCTCTCCCACAGTTTCTCCCACCATCACCAAAAAAGTCACTTATCTTACATTCCCCAACCTGCTGGTGAGCAAAGGACATCAGAGCTCTGTTCCTCACTGTGTAAACCCCAAATACTGCTGGCTTTCCCTCTGCCCTCAGGACATCTTAGGAAATGATGGATCCTTCAAGTCCCTGGACACAGGTTGATGTGTGCAAGTAGAGAACAGCCTTGTCCACAGTTTTGTGTTGCGATGTTTCAGATACCAGAATGGCAGAGCTCACAGAGGCACACGCCAAAGCATGAGAGGGTTTCTGCACTTTCTAGGTTTCTTATAAATAGAATCTATGGGCAAGCCTCTACTTGTAAATACTTTAATAAAGAAGATGAACAGGAACATATAATTTGGAGGATACCTTGTTATTTGTGACAATCTCTAGAGGGCTAGGGCTCCATGAATGACTATTCATGTTTACAAAGTCTCTGTCAATGTTATGATGCAATGCTTGGTTGAATAAGCCCTTTTATTTAACGTAATTTTAGGCAACAGTGGAAACTTTCATCAGATCCCTTAAGAGAGTGCTAGGAAACAATATTTTATCTTTAAAGCAACCTCTTCCCACCCTGTGAGAAAAAAAAAATGTAGGAAGATTATAGCAATGAAATTATTGCAACTACTCTCTTTCGACAGAAGGACATAGGGATGGTTAAACTGAAAATGACTTTCTTTCTCTGAGAGTGATGAAGACGATTCTATCCATCGCAAAATGCCCACCACCTATGTTCAGCCACCCTCATCACCTCAATGGGCAGGGAATCTCTTTCACCATCGGGGCAAAGAAGGCAGTTTCTAACCTCCCTCTGAATGGACCCTGTGTAGCGATCATTGTATCCTCAGATCACACTGCTGAATGAATTAACACAATTCCCACTATATCAAAGCAATATTAACATGAAGATTTGGGAGGCTCTGAACATTTGAACAGTAAGTTTAAACACTAAATATCAAGCAACCAATTGAGTACAAAATAGAAGAGAGAGACTTCAATGATGGCCCCTTGTTAAATTCTCAGAAAACTCCTTAAAAAGCCCACTTTATAGACCAGGAGGCTGAGGTTCAGGTTGAGGGTAAATATCTCATTAAGCCCAGTGAGCAAGGGGCAGGATCAAGGTGAACTGCTAGTTTGCTGGCTCAAGGCACGAGGGCCTTTCCACCACCCCATGTGTCCATACTATAAACAGTAGGAAAAAGCTCTTCCCTGGCTTCCATATTCGGAAAATACTAGATTCTGACTTCATAAGGATGAGCTGAGAATCCAACAATACTTCATAGGATCTGGGGTCTGGAGAGAGCTAGATGACTTCAAATCTCATCTAAATCCCACCCACCTGCCCCTCTATATCATGCTGCTAAGCTGTTGCTCTGTCCACTTGATAAATCCTGTTGGTTCAAAACATCAATTTCTTGTGACAGGCCGTCGAATCTTCAGCCCACTTGGCTGTAGAAAGTTCTTTCTTTAACTGAGCTGACATCCATCACCCCATAGCTTTTACCCATTAGTTCTGGTTCTACGCCCTGGAGACACAAAGATAAATTCTTCACCTTCTTCCACATTATTGTCCCTCTCTTGTTTATGGACTCCTAAATCGTCCTCCTGAGTCTTCTACTCTCTAGACAACTATACTCAAGTTCTTCCAATTTCTCGGATAATATGGTATCTGATTTCTCTCATTATTCTGGTCTCTTTCCTCGCTCTACTTTCTGACTGTAACATCAAAGTCTGGAATTCAACTAAAATGCTGGACGATGATATGACATGTTGTCTGAGGTCTGCTTCAGAATAATCTGTGGCTCAGGGTGGATGTGGGATCCCCGGGTGGTTCCGTGGCAGTAGATACATGTTTGATCCCTGGGTCTGAAGGATCCCTTGGGAGAAAGAAATGGCAACCAGCTCCAGTATTCTTGCCTGGGAAACCCCATGGGCAGAGGAGCTTAGTTGGCCACAGTCCATGGGGTCACAGAAGAGTCAGACACGATTTAGCGACTAAACAACACCAACGAGTGGTGGATGTGGGGTAAGTGGGTAAGGAAGTAGATGCAACAGGATTTGCAAAATATGTGGATAAATTGTTTAACTGACTGCTTAATACGTAGTTTCATAATACTATTCTCTTTACTTTTGTCTAAGTTTAAAAGATTTTTAAATGGTATAGCATCCAAAAACATGCATGATTCCTCATACCTGATAGGATATGTTGGGAAAAAGCTAAGGTTACACATTCTGTATCATAACACTGTACACTGATTACTGACAAACATGACTGCTTTTTCTTTTTAAGAGCCATGTAAATGCTGTTGATTTGTGTTTCCTGAAAAATCTCTGGTATTTCCCATTCTTGATTAACATGGTTGGTTCTTGGTTTTTTTTTTTAATTGGTGGTGTGTTTAGCTTCAATTATACAGCTTAATATTTGCCCTTGAAAATATTATTTTGGAAGATTTCATCTGTTAAACACCCACGGACCCTAAAACTGTCAATCACCTTATTCACTTAAGACTACACAGATATTTTTAGCACAGCCTTTAAATCCTAATCTGAGTCACTGATAAAATTACTGAGACAGATAAGTTGGAAATCTAGAGAAGGAGCTTGCAAAACATCTTCTGTGTGTGGAGGATGTACACAACAATTTCTTCTGGAAAGCTGATCCAATAAAAATGATAAGACCACCCATTCATTGAGGGAGACACAGAAAATGTCTCCCTCAGAAATGAGGCCATGGAACTCTCAGGGAAAGAAATATAAAGCTTATTACTTGTCATTTTTGCATTAAAGTTCAATATTTGTGTGTAAGGTGACGGCACTGACCTGTAATTTCAAAAACTGTGATGATGATGGAACTAAAAATGCCACCTTAGTAAATATTATTGTCCCTGAGCAGTAAGAGTTGATGTAGCGGTAGGGCATATTGATGCTAGAAGGGAGGGAGAGAGATAATTGGATGTTAATAAGGAATTTATTTTTCTTCCACTGTGGCAAATTTCATTTACATCACACTTTATAAATAATCACCCTCAACACTTCAACAGATTGCTGCAATTTATCATGAATTTTTAAAATGCTACCTTGTATAGAGATAATTAATCAGCATCAACTGTTTGATTTGTAATTGCTTAATAATTTGGGGATAAATTATATTTATCTCTGTTTTAAACATACTAAATTATTTTTGAAGTAGGTATACTTCAATTTATTTTAGAAACAATGACAATTTCATGATAAATAAGCTAGTAAGGTATACACTGCATCATATAATTATCTTCTGAGAAGCTAAGCAAAAGCACATTTTTTTTCTCCCTCTAGACTGTAAGATCAGATCTTTAGACTAAAGGAACTACCCAAAATGCATCCCTTGGACTCATCACGAAAAGTCAGATGGGGAGGGAATTGTACTGAGAAAAAAACCTTCAGGTGAAGAGTTGAGAACCTCACGTCTCAAATCTGTTATGCCGTGGAACCACCTAAAGTCCTCACTGGCAACAAACTACCCAGAATAGAATCCCCGTCCCCACGGAGAGACACTTTGCTGGCAGTTGAAGGAAAGGGGGTAGCCAGCTGGATGACATATAAGGGAAAGTTTAATACTAGCTCCAGTAGGCATGAAAGCAATACAAATAAATATTAATGCTAATGACAACCTACTCTGTTGCAGGTGGGACTCTCAACTGAGTTAATAACAAGACACCAGAGAAAGCTGCAGAGTTCATAGAGGAACACGGGGACCTTTTATTTAAGCTTTTTGTTTTGTATTGAGTATAGCTGATTATCAATGTTCAGGCAGTTTCAGTTGAACAGTGAAGGGACTCAGTCATACATATACATATACTCGTTATCCGCCAATCTCCCCTCCCATTCAGGCTGCCACATAACATTGAGCGGAATTCTACGTTACAAGGACTGTTTTTGTTAATTAGCTATACAACTTTGAGCAAATTGTCTAACCTAAGTTATTTTGTTCACCTAGAAATATGGGAAGAAAATGTCTTGGTTACCAAAATCAGTGATACAGAGTTCAAAAGAGGTAATAACCATGAAAATACCTTTATATTTCCACTTAAAAAGAAAGCAAATATGCTACATACAATTATTCATCTAATAGCAGCAAAAGAAGCATAAAATATAAAATACAAGATTTCATATGATGAAACATGATCTTCTATAAATGTGTATAGAATTTCTCAACATGTATTTTCTACTTCTTTTACACACACAGCATTAAAAAATAATAAATCTACACCAGGATAAAGTAAGCGGTAGTTCTAAGGGTCTCTTCTGGCTCAGGGATTAAGTTAAATTCCTCATGACAATGAACCCCACTCCCCTCTGAATAACTGTACAGAAAGCAGTCTGTTTAGCAGGCATGAGACCATGATCCCTAGAAGGACCTGCTTGCAACGGTGGCCTTCAGCCGATATCTGGGAGGCTGGATTTCAGAAGAGTTTCTATCCTTCTCTAAGAATGGTTGACGGGGCCTAAACTGTTTCTATAATGAGACTGTTTATGTTGAAACATGCTTCCCTTCAAGGAGTCTGGAGGTTTAGTAGGTCCCAGGCAGAGGGTGCCTACGTGACCAGCCCTCATGACTCCGATGCTTTGAGTCCAGTGAACTCCCCTGGTGGACAGCGCTTCACGGGTGTTGCTGTCATAAATATTTCTGGAATGAAGTCCATCCTGTGTGGCTCCCCTGGAAGAGGACTGTTGTAGCTCATCCCTAGTTTGCCCTGGACTTTCCCCTGGGGTCTTTTCCTTTCTTGGACTTGGCTGTGTATCCTTCACCATAAGAAACCACAGCTGTGAACGTGGTGGCCTGTGGAGTCCTGTGAATTCCCCTGCAGAACCATGGAAGCTGGGGGACTCTACACCCACACACAATAACTTTACTGAAGTATGCAGAAGTACATTCCCAGACAATGGGCAGTAAGACTTCAAAAGCCAACCTGGAAAAGTAAAGATCATGGTGTGAAACTCTGGCCAGAGGACAAAGTGTAAGAGGACACGAACAAGTCCTGGCTGATCAGATAGGCAACTTTCGCTCTCAAACACCTCCTTGGGTCAGCCTGAGTTCTCCTGGCTTGGCCCTTAATGAACCACAGGAGACCATCAACCAAGACTCACTCTAGTCTGATACAGAGGAGATTTCTCCAAGACAAGGGGATGCAACTGTGTTTTATCTTCAATTTCTACTGAGGAAGAAGACACTAGGAATTATAGAGCTGTTTTTAAAAATAAAGATATAATTTTATGTGGATGTTGTCTGTGTTTACATAATTTAAAGAATCTCTTCGTTAACCTGATTCCTTACTGACAATATTAGTTAACATGGATTGAGAGCTTCTAGGCAAAATGAAAGCCACTTTGTAAGCCTTATGTCATCCTCACAATAACCCTAGGAGGCAGGTACCCTCATCCCCATTTTATAGATGAGAACATCAAATATATTATAATTTCTGCATAAACATGGATTATCCTCACAATTTAATCTCTAGTATTTAATGATCTTTGAATCTATCTTTATCTCGTAGATCTAGTAAAACTAACAAAATAAAAAAGCCACAGACAATTATGATACTTTGATAATGGCCTATTTACTTCTATTAGAATAAAATTTTCATTTCCCCTCTAGCACAGAATGCTGCTCTACTGGAATTAAAATACCTCATTCAAACACCTAATTTAATCCAGCCAACAGCTTCTAGTCAAATATGCTTTCCCAATGATCTCAACTGGGGATGAATTTGCACCCCCCACAAGGGACATTTGGCAATGGCTGGAGTTGTTTTTGGTTATTAAACTGGGCAGGGGCCGGGGGGTGATGCTGGCATCAGTGGGTGGAAGTCAGGGATATTCTTAAGCATCACAGAACGAATGCTTAGGACAGTCTCATAATGCAGAGTTATCCACCCAAAATATCTACTGCAGCAAAGTTGAGGAACCCTAGTTCATAGGAAAAGTAAACTCCATACATACATTATTTATTGCATTTTTTTAAAAAACTGATGCATTGATTGACAAGGATATGGGGAGATATTGAGAAATACTGAATTCTTGCAACTATTTCTCAACAGTAAAGTAAGTAGAGCCAAGAAACATGATTAAAAGAGATCAAGAAATTTGCTGTCCCTGAGAGGGCAAAGACAGCTGTTTGACATTTTTCAGGTCACCTAACTTCTCAGAATACTGGAGTCTCTTAAGAAAAGTGAGTGATGGCTCATGTCTCATTTTTTTCCCTACTCAACCACAAGAGCATTATCAGAATTCAGTTCAAACAAGGTTCATTTTCTGGAGCAAATAGATTAATGTCAAACACACTTTAAAGAAATAATGAATACAAATAAAATAATGAAGACCCAACCAATAGAGGAAAGCCCAAAAAGAAAAATGAAGAAAAGAGAAAATTCAGGTTGGAACAAGAGGCTAGAATAAACAGTGAGGCCTGTGGAACACTGGATCATGGATTTGTCTCTGGAGTTTTCAGTAAGTCAAGTGAAGGGGACCCAAGATACCCTAAAGGCAGTGACTAGAAATGGAGTAACTGCAAGTTCCCACAACTTTCAATCAAAGGGACACACATGTACAAAATGACACACTCTCCTTCCTTGTGAAATGGACTTAAAGAAAATCTATCCTACACATTTGCTGCTGCTGCTGCTGCTGCTAAGTCGCTTCAGTCGTGTCTGACTCTGTGCGACCCCAGAGATAGCAGCCCACCAGGCTCCCCCATCCCTGGGATTCTCCAGGAAAGAACACTGGAGTGGGTTGCCATTTCCTCCTCCAATACATGAAAGTGAAAAGTGACAGTGAAGTCGCTCAGTCGTGTTCAATTCTTCACGACCCCATGGACAGCAGCCTACCAGGCTCCTCTGTTCATGGGATTTTCCAGGCAAGAGCACTGGAGTGGGGTGCCATTTCCTCCTCCAATACATGAAAGTGAAAAGTGACAGTGAAGTCACTCAGTCGTGTTCGACTCTTCACGACCCCATGGACTGCAGCCCACCAGGCTCCTCCGTTCATGGGATTTTCCAGGCAAGAGCACTGGAGTGGGGTGCCGTTGCCTTCTGCGATACTACACATTTATCTATAGTTAAATCCACTTAATTGACTAGTATTTCTAGAACTAGTGTAATCTCAAGCACCATGGGTATACTGAGGCATTACCTGCTTTCTGGCAGTCATAACCTGGCCAGAGAGACAGACAAATTCCCAACTGGGCTCCCTGCCATTCCACTGGAATGGTCTTTCTGAAATACATATTCCACTTTGTCACACATATGCGTTCCCACTACATATCATAAAACTTGAATTCCTAATGGTAGGCAGAATAAAGATTTACATGTCCTAATCTTGGGAACCTGAGAATATATTAGATTACATAGCAAAGGAGGCGGGGTTAGGCTGCAGACAGAATTAAGTTGCTAATCAGTTGACCCTGAAATGGGGAGATCTCGGATTATCTAGTGAGCCCAATATTATCACAACAGTCCTTATAAGGGAAAGAAGGATGCAGGAGAGCTGGAGACAGGAAAAGAGATATAATGGAGAAAGCGGAGGCCAGAGTGATAAAATCACTGCTTTTAAAGATGAAGACGGCCAGGAGCCATAGAAGGCAGGCATCCTTTAGAAGCTAGAAATGGAAAGGAAAAAGACTATCTCCTACAGCCTCCAGAAGGAACACAGCCATGTCAAGACCTTGGTTTTCCCCATTTTGAACTTCTGACATCCAGGAAGGGTAAGATGAAAAATTTACAATTGTTTTAAGCCACTAAGTTTATGACTACTTGCTATTAAATAGAGAAAGCACTAGAAAATGTATGCACCCCTGTTTTAGTTTCCCATTGCTTTCTAACAAGCTGTCATAAACTTGGAGGCTTAAAGCAACACCCACTCAACAGTTCATGGTTCTGGAGGGTTAGAAGCCAGATGTGGCTTAGCTCTTCTTATGATCTCACCAGCCCGTAGTGGCAGTGTCAGCTGGCACCAAGATCCTGTTTGAGGCCCAGGATCCTCTTCCAAATTCAATGACTATGGTAAAGTTCAGTTCCTGTGGTTGTGGGACTGAGACTCTGCTGCGAGGAGCTGCTTATCAACCTTCGCCAAGTGGCTCTCTCCATGACATGGAAGTTTGCTTCTTCAAGGTCAACAGCAGAGCGTCTGGCACTACTTGGGAATCCCTCTTAAGGGCTCATATGGTTAGCTCAAGTCCACTAGGATAGTACCTCTTTTTGAGTAACTTAACTCCACTCCTCAGTGTTAATTACATATGCAAAATCCCTTTACCACACAAGGCAACCTGATCATGGAAGTGTGTTAGTTGCCCAGTCATGTCTGACTCTACAGGCCCGTCTGATTCTTTGCAGTCTCATGGACTATAGCCCACCAGGCTCTTCTGCCCATGGACTTTCCAAGGCAGGAATATTGGAGTGGGTTGCCATTTCCTAGTCCAGGGGATGACCCAAGGATCAAACCTAGGTCTCCTACATTGCAGGCAGACTCTTTACCACCTGAGCTACCAAGGAATTCATGAAAGTGAATCCTGAGATAGTAACAATGCTCCACTGTCCATCAGGGGGCAGAATGATGGGTTGTTGTGGTTGTTCAATCACCTCAAGTTCAGTTCAGTCGCTCAGTCGTGTTTGACTCTTTGCAACCCCATGAATCGCAGCACGCCAGGCCTCCATGTCCATCACAAACTCCCAGAGTTCACTCAGACTCACGTCCATCGAGTCAGTGACGCCATCCAGCCATCTCATTCTCGGTCGTCCCCTTCTCCTCCTGCCCCCAATCTCTCCCAGCATCAGAGTCTTTTCCAATGAGTCAACTCTTCTCATGAGGTGGCCAAAGTACTGGAGTTTCAGCTTCAGCATCATTCCTTCCAAAGAAATCCCAGGGCTGATCTCCTTCAGAATGGACTGGTTGGATCTCCTTGCAGTCCAAGGGACCCTCAAGAGTCTTCTCCAATACCACAGTTCAAAAGCATCAATTCTTCGACGCTCAGCCTCCTTCACAGTCCAACTCTCATATCCATACATGACCCTGGAAAAACCATAGCCTTGACTAGATGGACCCTAGTCGGCAAAGTAATGACTCTGCTTTTGAATATACTGTCTAGGATGGTCATAACTTTTCTTCCAAGGAGTAAGTGTCTTTTAATTTCATGGCTGCAATCACCATCTGCAGTGATTTTGGAGCCCAAAAAAATAAAGTCTGACACTGCTTCCACTGTTTCCCCATCCATTTCCCATGAAGTGATGGGACCAGATGCCATGATCTTCGTTTTCTGAATGTTGAGCTTTAGGGCAACTTTTTCACTCTCCTTTTTCACTTTCATCAGGAGGCTTTTTAGTTCCTCTTCACTTTCTGCCATAAGGGTGGTGTCATCTGCATATCTGAGGTTATTGATATTTCTCCCAGCAATCTTGATTCCAGCTTGTGTTTCTTCTAGTCCAGCGTTTCTCATGATGTACTCTGCATAGAAGTTAAATAAGCAGGGTGACAATATACAGCCTTGACTCACTCCTTTTCCTATTTGGAACCAGTCTGTTGTTCCATGTGCAGTTCTAACTGTTGCTTCCTGACCTGCATACAGATTTCTCAAGAGGCAGGTCAGGTGGTCTGGTATTCCCACCTCTTTCAGAATTTTCCATAGTTTATTGTGATCCACACAGTCAAAGGCTTTGGCATAGTCAATAAAGCAGAAATAGATGTTTTCCTGGAACTCTCTTGCTTTTTCCATGATCCAGCAGATGTTGGCAATTTGATCTCTGGTACCTCTGCCTTTTCTAAAACCAGCTTGAACATCAGGAAGTTCATGGTTCACATATTGCTGAAGCCTGGCTTGGAGAATTTTGAGCATTCCTTTACTAGCATGTGAGATGAGTGCAATTGTGTGGTAGTCTGAGCATTCTTTCGCATTGCCTTTCTTTGGGATTGGAATGAAAACTGACCTTTTCCAGTCCTGTGGTCACTGCTGAGTTTTCCAAATTTGCTGGCATATTGAGTGCAGCACTTTCACAGCATCATCTTTTAGGATTTGAAACAGCTCAACTGGAATTTCATCACCTCCTCTAGCTTTGTCCGTAGCGATATTTTCCAAGGCCCACTTGACTTCACATTCCAGGATGTCTGGCTCTAGATGAGTGATCACGTCATCATGATTATCTGGGTCATGAAGATCTTTTTTGTACAGTTCTTCTGTGTATTCTTGCCACCTCTTCTTAATATCTTCTGCTTCTGTTAGATCCATACCATTTCTGTCCTTTATCAAGCCCATCTTTTCATGAAATGTTCCCTTGGTATATCTAATTTTCTTGAAGTGATCTCTAGTCTTTCCCATTCTGTTGTTTTCCTCTATTTCTTTGCATTGATCGCTGAAGAAGGCTGTCTTATCTCTTCTTGCTATTCTCTGGAACTCTGCATTCAGATGCTTATATCTTTCCTTTTCTCCTTTGCTTTTCATCTAGTTGTATCCAACTCTTTGCGACCCCATGAACTACATCATGCCAGGCCTCCCTGTGCCTCACCATCTCCCAAAGTTTGCCAAAGTTCACGTCCATTGCATCAGTGATGTCATCCAGCCGTCCGCTCCAAGGATCACTGCCCTGTCATGGTGAAGGGCTTCTGTGACTCGGTGAAGCTATGAGCCGTGCCGTGTAGGGCCACACAGGATGGATGAGCCCTAGTGCAGAGTTCTGAGAAAATGTGATCCACTGGAGGAGGGCATGGCAAACCACCCCAGCGTATTTGCTGTGAGAACCTCATGAACTACATAAAAGGACAGAGAAGAACGCTGGGAGCCTCCTGAAATTTTTTCTAACATACTCCTTCACTGGGAAAACTGGATACATTGCCAGTTTACCCTAGCCAACTTACCTTTAACTAAATTCCCCAACACAGGCAAATTAATAAGTTGTGACTGCCCTGAATATGCTCATTGTTACATAGAACATGTATAACCTTAGGTATCCCCCTCTCTCTCCAGTGACGGCCCCCAAGTGGTTCCCCCAGCTCCTTACCATGTCAAAGAGTGCCCAAACTTCAACTCACTTTCACGGTCAAAGTATCTAACACAGAACGTAGATGCATGGAATTAACTGTTATGCATCTTAATGTAAACAATCCATAGTTTTATTAAAAATATGTATATGATGATTTTTGTATCAAAAGCGTTTTCCTGATTGAATACTCCAATTCCACATGAAAGCACACTCTAATGAACATCTAGCGATGCAATCACTTTCCCTCAGTATAAACCAGGAGCTAATGGGGAATTCTGAAAGAAAGCGATCGTGACAAGAAGAAAGCCAAAGACCTTCATTTTCATAATGCAGACTCAGACCTAGGTTTGCCTGCTTGAAAAGTATCAGTGTAGACACATACTGAATGAATTATGTAGAGAAAGCGGCCCTACGGGAGTTAGCAATGAACGCTCAAATCAATGACTTCCATTCTTTTTTTTTTATGACGGATGGGATTCGTTCAAATTAGACACAATTTATCAATTATTACTAACAATTGCAAGCGATGGGACGGTTTTCCTTTATTTTCTAACTCAAGAACTCTTTCTTAGGGTCACATTTTGGGAAAATCACAAATGGAACAGACTCCCCACCACGGGCTAGTGTGAACCTAGGGGGCTTTTATGTGAAAGGAAGAACAGCCTCCTTCCTTGTTCTTGCGGTTTCCAGCTGGAAGCAGCCTACTGCTGCAGAACGGATATGCTTTAATAAATAGCTCTCCTTGTGCCAACGCACCACACATTGCTTCAATTATAGTTCTGCTCCAGCGCTGGCAGAGGGAGGGGTCAATCCTCACAGCCTAGCCTCAGGAAGGGGAAGAGGGCTCCCCCTTGGCCAGCTAGATAGTCTTGTCAGTCTGGGGAGCCAGCCCAGCTGGACAGCTCGCATTCTCTAATAATTCGAATCTAATAATAACACCAAAGGAGAGGAAGGCTGGAAGAAACATTTCCAGTTCTGCACTAAATTTCTCATGCCCCCAACACTTCCCAAACCCCATCCTTTTGATTAGAAGCACTTATACCTCATCACAAGCCTCCTTAGCCTTCCATCCACTGTCGAAGAAGCCTCCCACTCTAGTAAGAATTTTGAGCATCTCTTGTTACCAAACTGCTATAAAGGCTCGACAGTAAGTATTTTAGGCTTTGTGGGCCAAGAGGCAAAATCTCCTATATTACACAGGTACTTATGTAACAAGGGGGAAAAACAGATCTACAGCTTTAAAAATCGATGCAATTCAAACTACAGCAATAATAATTGAGTAAATTTTAAAAGGATCAGTTCAGTTCAGTCACTCAGTCGTGTCCGACTCTTTGCGACCCCATGAATCGCAGCACGCCAGGCCTCCATGTCCATCACCAACTCCCGGAGTTCACTCAGACTCATGTCCATTGAATTGGTGATGCCATCCAGCCATCTCATCCTCTGTCGTCCCCTTCTCCTCATGCCCTCAATCCTTCCTAGCATCAGAGTCTTTTCCAATGAGTCAACTCTTCGCATGAGGTGGCCAAAGTACTGGAGTTTCAGCTTTAGCATCATTCCCTCCAAAGAAATCCCAGAGTTGATCTCCTTCAGAATGGACTGGCTGGATCTCCTTGCAGTCCCAGGGACTCTCAAGAGTCTCCTCCAACACTACAGTTCAAAAGCATCAATTCTTCGGCGCTCAGCCTTCTTCACAGTCCAACTCTCACATCCATACATGACCACAGGAAAAACCATAGCCTTGACTAAATGGACCTTTGTTGGCAAAGTAATGCCTCTGCTTTTGAATATGCTATCTAGGTTGGTCATAACTTTCCTTCCAAGGAGTAAGTGTCCTTTAACTTCACGGCTGCAGTCACCATCTGCAGTGATTTTGGAGCCCCCAAAAATAAAGTATAATGCTGTTTCCACTGTTTCCCCATCTATTTAGCATGAAGTGATGGGACCAGATCACTTAAGGGATATTAAAGGGATAGGCTTACTAATTAAAATAGAATTCTAGTTTGGGGCTGGGGCATGGAGGATAAATATTTTCTTAATTGTGACTCATAGATAAGTGTGAGCAAATTCTGAGAGATGGTGAGGGACAGGGAAGTGCTGGTGTGCTGCAGTCCACAGGGTCGCAAAGCAGGACTGAGCCACGGAGCAACAACCATTTGTTAGACAATGATCCTGCCCACAAAGTGCCTGCATTTAGGATGCAGCTAATCTCCTTCCATCGTGTGGGGCTGGAGACTGCAACACATCTTGGAGGGGATCCCAAGTATCAGTCATTAAGCTGAAAGCCAGCCAAGCTAGCGGCCTCTGTGAGTTGGTGTGAAAGGCCAAAAATGCCTCGAGCTCTTCCTCTCCAAAGAAACAGGGGATTAACAAGGAACTCCTAAGTCTCTCAACATACTAATGTCCAAATTAAACACATCGTTTAACTCAAACTGCAGTCGCCCCGTTAAAGCCGTGAGTCGTGAGACTCAAGAGCAGCCGAGCCTGGTTCTTCTCTAGGCCCACCTGATATCAGCTCGCAAGTTTCCAGAACAGCTGTTTCTGGTTGCCAGATCCATTTCTCTGCCAAACGGTGGTTCTGAGCGGGCAGGGGGTGCCCTCTGAGGCATGAAGGGCTCATCTTGGGTGCACAGGGGAGGAGCACACCCCCACGGGGATCTACCTTCTCCCCCATGGAGGTGGTGCCCTAGGATGAGTCATGACCCCCAATGCTCTGCTCATGGAGAGTGAAAGAAATACTATCAAAACATACGGATGCACCCACGAAAACTGAAGCAGGAGGTACGAACTTGGGAGGCCAAGCTTTTCTAGAGAACTGCAGCAAATGGTATTCATCTCTTTGTATGCAGTTCCCAAGAATATACTAGAGATTTATTCCAGCTTCTTGATCAAATACAGATGCTAAACAAAGGCAATTCAATTTATTTGTAACATTATATTAAAAAGAAATTACAAAGAGGTATCCCATGAAGCTACATTTGAAAATGTACCTGTGTGTTACATGTAGGTGGCTTACCCTTACCTGATTGGATCAGCATGAAGTCAAATTTTCAAATAGTTACAACTATTAAAGAGCTTTTAAATTATATATACATATAATGTACAATTATATATATGTAATTATTATATATATACATGCAAACATGGACACAGGAGCCTGGTGGACTTCAGTCCATGCAGTTGCAAAGAGTCAGGCACGACTGCGCGACTAACACATATATATATATATATATATATGGAGAAGGAAATGGCAACCCACTCCAGTACCCTGGCCTGGAGGATTTCGTGGACAGAAGAGCCTGATGGGCTGCTGTCCATTGGGTCGCACAGAATTGGACGCAACTGAAGCGACTTAGCATGCATGCATGTATTAGAGAAGGAACTGGCAACCCACTCCAGTATTCCTGCCTGGAGAATCCCAGGGACAGAGGAGCTTGGTGGGCTGCCGTCTATGGGGTAGCACAGAGTTGGACACGACTGAAGCAACTTGGCAGCATATATATATATATATATATATATACATATATATACATACATATATAATCATATATATATATATGATTAGTTTTTTTTTTTTTTAGGAATTATGTGTTTATTATGCCTGGAAAGTTTGAATCCATTTACTGACAAGGACTCACTGCTTTTTATTCTATGACTGGACATTTACAATTCTATTGATAGCTTTATTTTTCATATACTCTGGTGCCCATTCCCCACCTCCTCTCTATCTCCCAGTCCTATATGTTAAAAAGGGTTAGCAATCCTTCCTTGCAGCCTGATTGGAAATTCTCACGTATCTGCTTTGGGCAACCAGACAGATACTGGCGGTCTTCTCCTCAGCTCACCATGTCCAGTGCCAGGGAAATACCCCTTCAAAGAGTGAGCCCTAAAGACAGGTGCAATCTGCTTCCTGGTCACAGCTGACTGGACCAGGCATGGACAGTTAACCCATGCCACTACAAGTAAGATATTCCTTAGCCCTCGGCCTTCAATCACCTTTTATTGAACAATCATTTATTCAAATGTTCATATTCAAACTCCTCTCTCTCTCTTACACACACACACACACACACACACAATTAATATTAATGTCTGCCAATATCTGAAGTAAAGCCAATCAGCAGAGATGGAAACAATCTGTGATGAGATACATGCGAGTCTCTTGTGATCTGTCTGGGCCCGGGCCCTCCCGACCCTGGCAACTCATTGACTTCAATCTTTGCACACATTCCCCTGCTTTTTTATTGTTGTTTAATCACTAAGTCATGCCTGACTCTTTTGTGACCCAATGGACTGTAGCCCACCAGGCTTCTCTGTCCATGGGACTTCTCAGGCAAGAATACTGGAGTGGGTTTCCATTTCCTTCTCCATTTTCTTTCTTTAGCTGCAGTCAAAACATGCACAACCCATTTCAGCCCACTGCTTTTGTTCTGCGTGCACCCTATGCAATGGCGGGGACAGCACACACTCCAGAGTGATCAGCAGTGCTGAAGACCAGGAACTAACATATTGGTGCACGCACGCACAAACACACATGCACCCATGCAGAAAATGAATAAGGACATTCATTTTTATATTTAACTCAAATATCAGCATGATCTGAAAATACCATCTGTATCCACCCTTGCTATGGTTAATTAAGTATCTGTTAAGTGGTCTCAGAGTCAGCAAAAGTATCAAGTGCTATTTTTAGGCTTGACACAATGCACTAAATATTATTTAATTCAAACAGACCAGACATTCAAGTTCTCTTCATAAATATGTAGTTTTTATAGCCAAGTATTTCTTTATATACTATAATTATTTTCAGACAACTATAACTAGAAGTTATCCTTAAATAGACTTTAAATGATAATTTAAATGGCAAAGAAAGTATAATTTCATGCATTGGGAAGATTCATAATTTATATAGCTTCAAAAATTGTATGCTTTTGAAATAAATTATGTCCATTTCCCAACACTATGTTCCTAGTACAGAAATGAGCAAACCATAGCAAGCAGACCAATCTGGCTCACCACCTATTGTTATCAATAAAGTTTTATTTATACAACCATTTCTATCCATTTACATACTGTCCACGCCTGGTTTTGCAATACAAATGGAAAAGCTGATTAATTGTAACAGAGATCACATGGCCTGCAAAAGCTTCAAAACGCATTATCTGATCCTTTACAGGAAAAAAAAATGAGCAAACTCTTGTTCTAGTCAAATATGGCAAAGCACTTTGAAGTTCTTTTCTCCTCCACTCCTAACTTAAAAACTTAAATGACATCATATTCAACCAAACTCAATTAAAAGTGTAGATTCTTAAAATCTGTCTCTCTGCAAAAACATGGATGGACAGAGAGAACTAGCAACTAATATAAGACAAATTTAAAACTAGCAGTGGCATATCTACCGTGTTACATATGCTGTGTACGATGCTTCCAAACTCTGGGAAAATTAAAAAAAAAATACCTTTATAGGATATTTTGTCAATCAAAGGTCCTATAAGAAATATGTGACATCATCACATGAGATAATTTGAGGAAAGCTTAATAAAAGGATTATAAATGAAAATGTGAGCAGGTAGAAGGCAACATGAGTCCCCAGTGGCTACCAGGGGGTCAGACAGACAAAATCAGAGAAGACTGGGTACATAGAGAGAGCCAGGAGGTACAGAGCTCTGTGACCTGTGTCCTCAGAGAGCTGGCCTTTGGTCTAGAGCTACAGCCAGCCTGAAGTGATCTTATGTGGACGATAACCTGGCCTCCCTGACTTCTCTACCAAAGTTCTGCCGGTCAGAAACTTGAAGGCATGGGAGTGCAGAGGTGGTCCGTGAAGCAGGGCCCCACGGAGAAGGGAAAAGTGTCCAGGGAGGCGCAAGAGAAGACGCATGTCCTCTCAAGGTTGATGAAACAGCAGAAAATAAATGTGAAGCCATTCTCAATGGTGTTTGTATTTCTAGCAAATATAGTATCACCAAAAAAAAAAAGCCTTTTCTAAAATCAAGGTAAGAATAAGGGTGATTCTTTTTACCAACATTAAACTTAAAAACAATTTTACCAAAAACTCTTTCCATGGTGAAATGGCTGGAACCAAAAAGTAGTCCTGATAAGATTACAACCAACCTGGCAAGGGAATTTAAAGTTTTAAACTGCATCTACTTAATATCATGTGATATTTGAAAAATGTAGAAATGACAAAACAAATAAGAAAGCAGAGGATATTTCAAACAAAAGTTTTGTCATCTAAAAAATAATTTTAAATTAAACAGTCTTTTGCCGGAGAGAGACTACTACATGCATCAAGATTATAATCAATTGTTTAAGCTTACTGGAGACCAGTATGTGGTGTTCACAAAGTATCCTTTAATATGGCTCTATCATTATTTCCTAAAATGTTTTGTTCATTCTTATCAGTAAGACTTTTGGCATTTCCTCTCTACCAATGTATATTTCATTGGGCTCCACATCACTGCAGCTGGTGACTGCAGCCATGAAATTAAGACACTTGCTCCTTGAAAGAAAAGCTGTAACCAACCTTCTTGGAAGAAAAGTAATGACCAACCTAGACAGCATATTAAAAAGCAGAGACATTACTTTGCCAAAAAAGGTCTGTCTAGTCAAAGCTATGCTTTTTCCAGTAGTCATGTATAGATGTGAGAGCTGGACCATAAAGAGAGCTGAGCACTGAAGAACTGATGCTTTTGAACTGTGGTGTTGGAGAAGATTCTTGAGAGTCCCTTTGACTGCAAGGAGATCCAACCAGTCCATCCTAAAGGAAATCAGTCCTGAATATTCATTGGAAGGACTGATGCTAAACCTAAAGCTCCAATACTTTGGCCACCTGATGCGAAGAAATGACTTCTTAGAAAAGACCTGACGCTAGGAAAGATTAAAGGCAGGAGGAGAAGGGGATGACAGAGGATGAGGTGGCTGGATAGCATTACCAACACGATGGACATGAGTTTGAACAAACTCCGGGAGTTGGTGATGGACATTGAAGCCTGGTGTGCTGCAGTCCATGGGGACACAAAGAGTGGGACATGACTAAGTGACTGAACTGAATATATATTTCAACATTTATATATTATAGACATAGAACTATGCATGCATATATGTAAATTTTCATTATATTTCAAAAGAATTATATAAATATACAAAAAAGAAATAGAGAAATAAATTAGAAATAAATATAGAAATATAGAATAAAGTTATTTTATATTTTAATTGAGCAAGTTTTATTAAATCTTGGAATAAAGATTTATGATACAGTGATGCAGTGATTCAAAATTTTGTTTAGAGATTGTTTTTACATTCAGTTTATTTTGACTTTTAGTTTAAAATTGTTAGAACCAAAATACATATCTCAAACAGACATGTAAATCTAACTGCCCCTTTGACCATTCTTACTAAATTTTGACTTCTTTCAAACCAATCTTCTGATTAGCTGATTTTTTGCTGAAACTTTCCTAGAACATTTCCAAACTCATAAGAAATTTAAAATGAGCAAAAAGCACACTGAAATCCTCCAGTGGGAAGGCCTACAGCAAAATTAAAAGCACAGATAAGAATGCTTAGAAAAGAATTTTCTACATTTCCAAATCTCCAGTATGGATAAGGCCATTATTGTGGTGACATTTTCATTTTCAACCACAAATTCATGTAAGGATAGCATTAAAGCATTTGATTAAAAAATGACTTTTCCATTGTATTAGTTTTTTAAAAAACAGACTTTGTTTCACTCATTCTTAAAACGAAAATTATATTTTTTTTTTCCAAAACCACCTACTTATCACACTATTAAAAAATCACAGGAAGTTCAACAAATTTGGACCTCTTCTCATAGAAAGGATGATACATAGATGAATGGACAGATATGTAGATGATAGACAGACACACTTTATGTATATGTATATGCATATATATATGCTAAGTTTAATTACTTTTTAACATATCATATTAATATGACAATTTTAAAAGTCTGTTGCCACTAAATACTAATAGAACTTCTCTATAGAATACAAAGTAATGGTCCCTCCACACTTCATTACAAAACATTATGAAGATCCTACCACATAGATAACATGATACAAAAATCCACTTTACTGGCACTTGTAAACCAAAATCCTTCCCCATTTGCCCATGATTTCCGCAGGGACCCCAGAAATTGACTCTGATTTCTGTTGGCAACTTGACATGTTGAGAAAGTGAGGGCACAGCATAGACTTGTATATTAATATTAGTAAAGGTCACACTGCTGACTTTTATATAAAAATAGTAGAAATAAATTTGAGTACTTTTCCCCATGATTTTTGATATCACTGCACTGGAGTCTAGACTCCCTACACCAGACTCAACTCAGGTGTTTGTTAAAAATGAAGATCCTTGGCCCCTGGGGTCAGAATCCATGGGAGGTGGAATCCCAGGACCCAGGACTTAAAGCAACTCAGGAAGGGCAGAGTGTGAGCCCCTCAGATGGCTCCAGAGTGCTCCCCTCCCCAAAACAGGTCCTTCTGCCACGTGAGCTGCAGAGCCCCCACCCAGAACTGAGTCTAGTTCACCGCTAGGCATCCCGAGGCCTGTGACCAAAAGAACAGGACAGAAGGGCCCTGTCCCCGCCAGCTCCCTGCTCAGCCCTAGCCGGCTCCATCACTCCGCTTCCTGTCTTGCGAAGCCAGCAGCCAGGTAAGATGCAGGACTGTCCTGAGAGCAGCGGGAGAGACCCCCGGGGATGAGACGGCGGTGGCGGAGTGAGATGGGAAGGTGGAGGACAAAGGAGGGAGAGAGAGGAGGGGAGGGAAGGAAGAAAATGAAGAACAGGAAGGCAGAGGAGGAGAAGAAGCGGAGGGAGAGAAAGAGAAGAGGAAGCGGAGGTGGGGAGGAGAGACAGAGAGGGGGGACCCAAGAAGCAAAGAAGTGCAGAAATGGTGGTTGATCAACCTGCGGAGAAGGACGCAGAAGGCAGTGGCACCCCACTCCAGTGCTCTTGCCTGGAGAATCCCATGGAGAGAGGAGCCCGGTGGGCTGCAGTCCATGGGGTCGCTAAGAGTCGACACGACTGAAGCGACTCAGCAGCGGCAGCAACCTGCTTATAAAAGGAACTCCGGACTCCAGCTGCCTCCGTTTGAAGCTATGCTGGTCACACATCAACTCCCCAGCTAAGGTTTTCGGAATTGCCTTATTCACAAAACTGTGAGCAAAATGAAACAGTGATTTTGAAACACTAAGTTGTGGCTTTGGGTCAGGCAGCAATCAGTAGCCAGCGGAAGCAAGGAGCAACCACTCTGCCACAACTTAAGCTCTTGAAGGGACAGTGTCCTGCTCCCCACAGGTGGGCATGTCAAGCCCACCCTCCCCTGGGGTCAGCACTCTCATCCCCATCTCACCATCCACCCCGGCTCCCCTTGCCCAGCTGAGCAGAACCAGAACTGGGGCAGGGACAGTACTGGCACTTCAGTTCAGTTCAGTTCAGTTCAGGCGCTCAGTCATGTCTGACTCTTCACGACCCCACGGACTGCAGCACTCCAGGCCTCCCTGTCCATCACCAACTCCTGGAGTTTACTCAGAATCATGTCCATTGAGTCAGTGATGCCATCCAACTGTCTCATTCTCTGTCATCCCTTTCTCCTCCTGCCTTCAATTTTTCCCAGACTTAGAAGGTGTCAAACATTCAAAGCAAGATGATTTGAAACACATGCAAATATGTAAGACCCCTTCTCCCTTAGCAAATGCCTATGCCCCGAAATTGACAAATAAATTCTGTGTTTCCCAGCCCACTTATGGTCTTGATCTTAAAATACAGCTGTTACTAGAACACACTCAATTTGTGAAGATCGTGATTAAAACAGGAAAATAACAATGACACCCATTTAGGGTTTCTGACAAGCCAGGCAGCTTCCACAGTGTTAGCTGCACTCACTCACCATAAAAGTCTGCAGGAAGGCATGAGGATTAGTCCCAAGAGGAAGCTGAGACACACTGAGTTTAAGCAACTTGTCCACACACAGAGACAGGGCAAACTCAGACAGCATTTTCCAAAACTCCTATTTACTGCCTTGTAGTTATTAACGTGGAAGTTGTAGATGAAAAGGCCGCTAATTAAACTTTGCTGAATTTATGGGAAGATGAACTACTCCAAACGGAGAAGGCAATGGCACCCCACTCCACTACTCTTGCCTGGAAAATCCCATGGATGGAGGAGCCTGGTAGGCTGCAGTCCATGGGGTCGCTAAGAGTCGGACACGACTGAGAGACTTCACTTTCACTTTTCACTTTCATGCACTGGAGAAGGAAATGGCAACCCACTCCAGTGTTCTTGCCTGGAGAATCCCAGGGACGGGGGAGCTTGGTGGGCTGCCGTCTATGGGGTCGCACAGAGTCGGACACGACTGAAGTGACCTAGCAGCAGCAGCAGCAGAACTACTCTAGAATTGCTTGTAAGTTTAAATAATTTTTATGTACTTTGTTAAGCAAAAACTAGCATGAAAACTATATCTATTTCAGTATCCTAAGTAATGTAATATTCAACTGCTCATACGTGGGAAAGTTTAAAACCTAAGCAACTGCTGTTAGTATCGACCAGTGGCTCTCAATCAGGGGGCTATTTTGTCCCCCTCTGGCTCCATGGAATTGTCTGGGGACATTTTGGTTGTCATAGTTTGGGAGGAAGGGCACTAACATGCTTAGATAGCCTCCCACCCTACATCCCTGCCATGAAAAAGGATTATCCAGCCCAAGACACCAATAGGCAAGAAACTCTGGTATGGAAGGTGACGTGAGCTGTGCCCTGAGCTGCCCTTTTCTGACCTTCTGGTCCGTGATCAGTGATCCTGTCTTCCTGCTCCGAGTTCCCCTGGCCAATCTGCTGTCACATGCCAGCGTTTAATCATAAAGGACCTCGGACAGCACTCTCACTATTACTATTAATTCTTCAGGAGCATAAATCTTATCTTGTGAAATAGAACAGAAGCTTCTGCTGAGTTCTCTTGTCCCTTTCTTCCCTGACAGAACACAGTGCAAATAGTCAGCACCTTGTATCTATTTGTCAACCCTATTGACCTCCTAATTTCTGTTCTTGGAAGATTTGAAATGAGAGATTCAAAGCAGTCCAGATAATTGCTTCTCTCTAAGAAAATGTCTTCATTCAAGGTCTTTGACTTCTTAAGGGTTTATGAAGTCATCCTGTCCATCCCTGCACCCAGAGACATATGAAAAACAAACTTTCTCAACTTTTAAATTGCAAGAGAAAGTTATTAACAGAGAAACGCAGACTTGAATTCTTGAAGGTGCAGTGCTGACAGCCAGCTGTTTTATACTCATTATATGGGCAACTGCTGCTTTTCTGCAATAACAATAATAAATCTGATACATATCATTAAATTCTACACTGTTCTTGACCTCAGTTTGTCAGTTTACACCTACAGAATTTCTTCTCTATCTTCCTCTCCTGTACCATTTGCTCATCTAACTTCTTTATTTTCAGTTTTCACTCGCCTTCTCCTCCAAATTTAGATTTATTTAGATCAACTCTTTATCTGCCATATTCCTACTTCAGCCATGTGATACCCGGATTCAGAATTAAGAAACTGTTAACTCAAATTAGTAATTGATATTAAGGTACAAGTGGAAGGGATGTTAGTATCTATCGTAAAAATCAATAAATAAGTCTATAAAAAGATGAATGTTATTGGTATCTATGTTACCTCTGTATCAATTAATGTGTTATGTCTATACTTTTCTCTAAAAAGAAATGAAGAGTAAGTGGTTTCTTTTTCTGAAAATCACAGTCTATATATTTCACCCCCTCTAACTTATCACCTGATATCACTTATCACCTGCCAAAAGAGGTATAAGTGGTAGGAAAAAAAAATGTTGGCTTTTAATTAATCATATAATCGAAGGGAGAAGAGAGACAAGGAAATGAAATGGGGAGTAGAAACTCAGATCAGACAGAGCAGTGGATTATCCCCAAATCTTGTCTTCAAAAGATGGCACGTGGGCAAGTCACCACACATCTCCAATGCAGGGACCACCGAACCATCACCTGGTTCAGCTCCACTGTCGCTACTCAACCTTTGAGAGCTGGGAGAGGGATGACTCTTTGGAGGCATGACATCTGGAATAAGCCTCAGCAACCCGCATCCCTTTGGGGAACCAGACACACCCATGAGACATTCTCCATCACATCAGCAAGTTGCCCCCAAACTGGGCAGTGATCCTTTCCTTGGGCTCAGAAAGTCACAGTCCTGCCAGACACCATGAGATGGATGCTGAAACCCGTCCCTCCGTTCTCTCCTGGATTCCTGCTGCTGCTACTCACACAAGGACTGACATCATGCCTCTGTCCTGTAGTGCCAAACTCCCTGCCTGGCATATCCCAATACTTGATGCTGTCTAGACACCTTGGCAAAATGCTCCTCCCTTATCCGCAGACCAGCCTACCTGCTTAACCCCTCAGGGCTCCAAACCCTAACCCTGTTATCTGCTTAGTCCATAGACACTGGAGTCCTAATGCCTCATCCACAGGGCAGACCACGGCCTCTTCCTCTACACTGAGGACGCAAGGTGGAACTGGCTTCCTCATGGGCCAGCAATCTAGCCCCACTCCAAGATCTACCTGGTTCATCAATCATTCATTCATCCACTCATTCATTTTCCCTCTCACTCTTTCACTTTCACATGCTCTGTTTTCCTCCTCCATCTTTATACCCACTAAGACTTTAAACTGCCTTTTCAAAGACCCACTGGACAGCCAGGGAGCTCAAGTTCACTAATGTCAAAGCAGAACATCCCACCCTCCATTTACTCAACCAACCTAACCTCCAGCCTCTGCAATTACACTCTCCTGACAGATCTCCAGCACTTCTAGGCTTAGAGGGACTATTTTCAGAGCCCATGCTTGGATCCACTCCCACAAAGCTTGACTGACACATCTGCTCTCCTTTCTCAAAGTTCCTGTTCAAGGCAGGAATTCCATCACTCTCCATGCTTATTCACTAGACATTGGAGGGATTTGGGGATTTCCACCTTTAAAAGTCCAGCTAAGGGAATCTGATGATCTAACAGATTTGAGAACTACTGTTAAAAAATCAGTGAGCCTCTTGTCCTAACTCGCATTTGAAACATGCATTCTAGTGGAAAAGGCGTTGCACAGAAATAAATGAACCTTTGTGAGCTGGAATTAAGTGAACAAAGAGAGAGATGAGACTGAATAATTTCCCAGTAAGAGCTTGGATGGTAGACTTGATGGAATTTTCCAGTGGTTCATGAAGGTTGTACGTAGAAGTTAAAAGGGAAAGGGATGAACAGTGGAGAGAGGAGGAGGAGGGGTCACTGTCTTCCCCATCCTGCTATTCAGAATTTACGTTAGAAGGTTACAAGCATATGCTACAGCCAGCAAGTCTGAGATCAAATCTGGAGTCCACCAAGGTTACAGGTGTGATATGGACACATTGTCCTTGAATGCAAAGTCACAATAAAGATGGTGGCTATCAGATTCAATACATGCTGAGTTCTTAGCACACAGATGGAGATACACATACATATACATATACATATACATATATATATATATATATATATATAGGCTAAGATCACCATTATATAAGTAAGATTCAGGAAAAGTTAAATTTCTTCTATCGCTAAATATCTTCAGAAAATGACATTGAACATCCTGATGCTGGGAAAGACTGAGAGCAGGAAGAAAAGGGGGCGACAGAGAATGAGATGGTTGGATGGCATCGCTGACTCAATGGACATGAGTTTGAGCAAGCTCTGGGAGAGAGTAAAGGACAGGGAAGCCTGGTATGCTGCAGTTGATGGGGTCACAAAGAATCAGACACAACACAGTGACTGAACAACAACATATCTCTGAAAATTTGACTGGAAATAACTGTCCTCATCCAAATAGCACTCAACAGTCCTAGGTAGAATGAGTAGAAAATATAGCTTCTATTTGTCAAATAAGTCTATGATCAACCAGTGGAGCAAACAGATTATTACTTATCAGCTAAAGGGTATTTTAATGCTGTGAATGATAATTAAGGACTTAAAAGTTCAAATGATGCCATGTCAGTTTAAAAGGGGTGTGTAATGGGGACAAGGAAATACAGAATTGAATCCCACATGAGGAAAGGAATATGGTATTAAAAAAAAAAGTCATTTTAGAAGGTCAGGAAAAGGTTATCAGTGAATGAAATGTGTAATTAATATACTATCTATACCTCCATTTATAAGCTTATCATGTCTTAGAGGCTGACCTATGAATCTTCATATATATTGGCTATATTTAAACTGCTATGATAAACCGGAATTTGTCAGAAACTGGTAAAACAGTTTTCTTTCTACAAAAGCTTTACCATAATATATTTATACAGGGCTCTCCAAGCATCAGGCTGCATATAGATGATGTGACATTTTCTGTAACTATGAAATACACATTTTCCATGAAAGTAGAGAACTAGGTATTCTATGTGAAAAATGGCAACTTTCCACAAATGCACTTATTAACAATGAATCTGCCTTTTCTGGCAGAGTTCGCTCCCACTTCCAATGCTGTGGGAGAAAAAAAAAATTAGGGCTTGAAATCTGACTTTGAGCTAATTAAAAAAAAAAAAAACCCTGAAATTTATAAGTAGACAAAAATATTACAGTAAGACATTAAATAATTTCATCAGCAATTTACTTATTGCATACATGGCATGTACCCTCAAAAGTTTTGTTTGAATCACCCTATTCTCCTCATTTTCAATTTACTTCAAGCATATATTATCTGCTCAAGTTTACTGCTCCTGGATCATTCATATTCTTTTTTTATGAAAAGCAAACTCATGAGCAATGAGTTTAAGATCACATATATTTGCTTCAATCATGCCTCAAATGAAAAAGGCTATTATGATTTCCTGGTTGGGGGCAGGGAGCCACCTATTATTAGAACTATACTCTTATTCACACATTCAAGGCTAATAAAAAGCCCATCAATGTAAAATCTCTGTTTACCAAGGTAAATATATTACACATTCTATTCTGACTCAGGGAACACACTTATATTTATGGTTATGTGTAATTCCATTTTATACTCAGTTGCCAAAAGGCATCATATTATTATGTGCTTGGTCAGATCTTTATAATGCCTGAAATTTTCTACTTTTACATTTTATAGCTTTGGTGCTCCAGGTTAATTTGGTAACTTGTTTTTTCTAATTAGAAAAGGAAATCAGCGTTTTAGAAAGTCTCCAATCAAATATAAATGTAAAACATCATACAGAATGCAACCTGGTCCAGATGGAATACTTGATGACTTTCAAATTTCATAACTAACTTAGGAAATAATACCTTTGCAATATAATTTTTAAATTTCAGGATTAGTACGGACAGCACCAATACTGGGCAGAGAAAAGAGCTAAGGGGAGGGAAAGACAGAGTACATTTGCTATGTCAGTCACCATGCTCTAAATTGTATGGGCTAAAAAAAAAGGTGTAAAGGCACTCTCCTCTCCTCGAGGAGCTTTCACTGAGTTACAGCAGAAGCTTCAGGGTCTCCCTCTGGAAGATAAGACAAAGGAAGCGATTCATGATGGGCAGAGAACAACAGATAAATGTCAGAGAAGACAACCAGCATCCCCGGATGATCCGATTTGTTGTTGTTTGGTCTCTTTGTCAAACCCTTTCACAGCCCCATGGACTGTAGCCCACCAGGGTCCTCTGTCCATGGGATTTCCCAGGCAAGAATACGAGAGTGCGTTGCCATGCCCTCCTCCAGGGGATCTTCCCGACCCAGGGATCAAACCCACCTCTCCTCTCTCTCATGAATGGGCGGGTGGGTTCTTTACAACTGCACCATCAGGGAAACCGGATGCTTCATTAGGAGGAAGCACAAAAGGGTTGAGGAAAACAATGGAAAACAGGGTGGCGTAACTGAGTCACTTTGCGGCAGTGGAAATTAGCACACACTGTAAATCAACTATCCTTTTCTTTAAAGAAAATTAAAAAGGTGGCATGGTGGTTACCTAAATAAAATCTAATTATCAGCCAAATGTTAAAAAGTGACAAATTCAACTTAACAAAAAATACTTTTTTTTTTCTAAATTTCATTCCATCAACTAAACTATTCCACAGGGGGTGGAAGAAGGGGGGGTGTTGATTTACTTGCTCATACATGCGTGCAGAATTAAATACATAGATATGAACTTAGGTGATCAAAATGTTCTTCTATTATTGAAAATTATATTGACAGTGTTGAAAGTTTGAATTGCTTCCCTCCCATAAATGATACTTTGAAATCCTAATTCCTAGTACCTCGGAATGTGATGTCAATAGGAAATAACATTTTTCTAGAGGTAACCGGGTTAGATGAGGGGAGACCCAGGTTCTGTCCCTGGGTCATAGAGATCCCCTGGAGAAGGGAATGGCAACCCACTCTGGTGTTCTTGCCTGAAGAATCCCACGGACAGAGGAGCCTGGTGGGCTATAGTCCATGGGGCCACAAAGCATTGGACAGGACTGAGCAACTTTCACTTTTCACTTTCATTCGGATGGGCTCTAATCCAATATGACCGGTGTCCTGTAGAAAAGGAGAAATTTGGACCCTGAGACAGATAAACACAGAGTGAAGCTGATGTGACGACAAATAGGGAGAAGGTGGCCACGAGACTGGGGTCTGCATTTACAAGCTTAGGTTGCCAAGGACTGGTGAAAAACACCCGAAGCTGGAAGAGGCAAAAAATGACCCTCCCCTGGCACCTTCAGAGGGAGCACGGCCCTGCTGACACCTTGAAGTTTTGGCCTCAGGACCTGTGAGGGAATATATTTCTGCTGCTTGAAGCCACTCAGTTTGTGTTACTCTGTTACAGCTTTCCTAGAAGACTAACACAGATGGTTAGAATAAGAGCATCGTGATCCAATCTTTTTTTGAAAGGTTTTTCACCAGTTTTCTCAAACAACCAAAAATATATAAATAATAACAAATATTTACATAGTTTAATTTTCCACTGCTGTAATGATTTCACTTTTCAAAGGATATTAAATATGAATTTTGTTCTCTGTTTGGCATAGAATTTTGAACCATGTTATTAAAGGAAAATATCTGTGATGAAACTTCTTTTTCAAGATTGTGGTAGTATGTGATCCTTTCACAACTTTAAATATATACAGGCTTCCCAGTTGGCTCAGTGGTAAAGAATCCACCTTCCAGTTTGGGAGAATTGGGTTTGATCCCTGGGTTGGGAAGATGCCTTGGAGAAAGGAATGGTTACCCACTCCAATATTCTTGACTGAAAAACTCCATAGACAGAGAAGCCTGGAGAGCTACAGCCCACGGAGTCACAAAGAGCTGGACAGAACTCAACAGGCAGAAGCAGGCAAATACACAGAGCGACATCTTTAGTGAAAAAGCATGGAAAGACTCAAACACTTTAAAATGGCCCCATTGTTATGCAATTTCCAAACCATTATTATAACATTTTAGCAATGAACTCTCCAAGTCTTTGGCTCTGCCCACTGTTGAATGAAGGCCATTAGCCTAAGTAAACACTTGCCTGATGGAGCTGTTAGGAGCTTGGGATCTCTCCAGTTAGCCATTTGGACAGGCTTGATAAGCCAAGCCCACAGTCAACTGGCCATTAAAGGCACAGACTGAGCTGTATTTCCTGCACCCTCAATATTAATTAATTAAACATTGATGGTGAGCTTAACTCTTCTGAAGGAGGAGCCAAAGCAACTGACACATGGAACATTCAGAATCTCAGAGCTGAACGGGCCCTTGGAGATCACCCGTCCATCCAGTCTAGTTCTGATGGGCTGGAGGCGAGCAAATTAGAACAGCGACAGGAGAGTTATGAAGAAACAGCTGGCATGGAAGGGACGATTAAAATAATAGCTGCCCAGGGCAAGCAGTGGTAAAGAATCCACCTGCTAATGCAGGAGATCCAAGAGACGCTGGTCCCATTGCCGGGTCAGGAAGATCCCCTGCAGGAGGAAAGGGCAACCCGTTCCAGTATTCTTGCATCCACCTGCTAATGCAGGAGATCCAAGAAACGCTGGTCCCATTGCCGGGTCGGGAAGATCCCCTGCAGGAGGAAAGGGCAACCCGTTCCAGTATTCTTGCCTAGGAAATTCCACACACAGATGAGCCTGGTGGGCTACAGCCCAAAGGGTCACAAATCGTCAGACACAACTGAGTGATTGAGCACACACAGACAGAAGTATAGGGTCTGAACAGGAGAACAGCACCTGGAGACACAGCGGGGAGGTCTGAGTTGAGCTCGAGATCAGGTCAACGTGCAGGAAGCTGGAGAGTTGGGAATGATTCATCGATGTACAAACTGTTCTGGGAACTTTCTCAGAGCGGACCTTGCATTTTTATCAGTTACCTGTCTCAGGCTGGGCAGTGACTGATGGACCAGAGATGGAGGGCAGTGCAGGGGGAACTGGGCTGAAGTGAGCCCCCAGCAACCCAAGTCCGCCCTGGCAGAGTGGGGATTAGATGCCAACTTTAAGCATCCCCTTAGGCACAGCCTTAGGCAGCATTTCATCATTTATCAACACCTGTCATTTGAACAGGTTTTGGGAAGGCTGCCACCGATGCGTAACACGTTTCTCTGCCCTCCTATCTGAACTTTAAAAAGTCAAACAATATTTACAAGAAACCCTGGACAGTGATTATTCCAAATAGCAGGGAAGCGCTATGCTTCACATTTCCTTTTTCCCTTATGTGGCTGGACCATGATGTCCTAATGCAGCTGAAATACAGAAGGAGTGCTCCTGAAACCCTTCAGAACCCCAGCTCAAGAACTGTAAGCTCCCAGGGCTTTAACCCTGCTATATTATGGTACTGAAACAGAACATAAACAGAAAGAAAGCCGCAATCCCATCCTCTCAATTTCCCACTACTGTATCCAAAGGCATTTGAGGAGGCTGAGCTTCCATAGCTGCCCCGGGGATGTGGGGAGACCATCTAGCATCTGGTGGGGTCGCAGAGCAAGCCCAGGTGTGACCATCTTCAGAGCCATCTTCCAGGATATCACTGGGAGGGGCATTAGGACAAACAGGCTCTCTGTCCCATCGACCTCCTTGTACCTCTAAGGCATGAACACGCCAGAAAAGGGTCAGGAGGGCAGGTTTCCACAGCCCGTTTGTTTCGCCCGACAAGATCCATTCCCTCCACTTCAAGAACAGGAAAAGCAGAACTGACATTTGCCTCTGAGCCCTCCAATTTCCTATTCTCTTATCTCGTCACCTTTCTGTTCAAAACATTTATCACCATCATCCAGGGATATGGAGACAGAGTATGCTTCTCAAATGGGGATGACTTTGTACCCCAGCGGATATTTGACAACATCTGGGGACAGTTTTGGTGTTGCAACTGGAAGGCAAGGTGCCTCTAGTATCTATGGCACAAAACTCATCCCACATCCTACTAAGCACAGGACAGCTCACCCCCCACCCCAAAGAATTATCTGATCTAAATGTCAAGAATGCTGAGGTTAAGAAATCCTGAGATAGGGGGAAAAAGGAAGAATCATTTTAAAAAAAAAATTCTTGCAGCTACAGCCCGGGGAGAAGCCTCAGAGAACCAGGGATGGGTGGGATCTCTTTGAAACAAAGATGCATAAACTTGGAAAGATGTCTTCTGAAGACCCCTTGAGCACCATCCACAGTGGGCTGAATGGTAGTCTCACAAAACAGATCTGACTACCTAGAAGCTGTGAAGGTGACCTTATTTGGAGAAATGATTTTGTGAATCTCATTAAGGGATCACTCTAGATTATCTGCTGGATCCTTAACCCAATGACAGGTATCCTTATACAGGAAAGGCGAGGGAGATTTGTCACTCTGACTCACGGAGACGACCATATGAAGATGAGGGAGAGACTGGAGTGATGTGCCAACAAGCCCAGAAACACCTGGAGCCACCAGAAGCGAGGAGAGGCAGGAAGGATCAGCCCCCAGAGCTCCGGGGAAAGTATGGTCCTGCTGGCATCTGGATTTCAGACTACTGGCCTCCAGGACTGTGAGGGAACAAATATCTCATGTTTTAATCCACTAAATCTGTGGTAATTTGTTACAGCAGCCTTAGGAAATGAATAAGCCACACAAAGGATCAGTCAGTTCAGTTCAGTCGCTCAGTCATGTCTGACTCTTTGCAACCCCATGGACTGCAGCACGCCAGGCCTCCCTGTCCATCAATAACTTTCAGAACTTGCTCAAACTTATGTCCATCTTGTCGGTGATGCCATCCAACCATCTTGTCCTCTTGGGCCCCTTCTCCTCCGGCCTTTAATCTTTCCCAGCACAGGGCCTTTTCCAATGAGTCAGTTCTTCACATTAGGTGGCCAAAGTTTTACAGTTTCAGCTTCAGCATCAGTCCTTCCAATGAATATTCAGGACTGATTTCCTAGGATAGACTGGTTGGATCTTCTTGCAGTCCAAGGGACTCTCAAGAGTCTTCTCCAACACCACAGTTCAAAAGCATCAATTCTTTGGCGCTCAGCTTTCCTTATAGTTGGTTCAGATTTAACTTGCATTCTTTCTAAAGGACAGAACTACCTGGTTTTAGAGCTTCCCTGGTGGCTCAGATGGTAAAAAAATCTGCCTGCAAAGCAGGAGACCAGGGTTTGATCCCTGGGTCGAGAAGATCCCCTGGAGAAGGAAATGGCAACTCACTCCAGTATTCTTATCTGGAGAATCCCCATGGGCAATGGAGCCTGGTGGGCTATAGTTCATGAGATCGCAAGGAGTTGGACATCACTGAGCAACTAACATACACACACATACACCTGGTTTAAATGTGACTTTCAAATAAGTTCTTTGAGATCTAGATTTATAAGCCAAGTGTGTTTCTCAGAGCTAATTGGCTCCCTCAACCAATGGTAATGTTTATTACAAAGTGAAAGTGAAAGTGAAGTGAAAGTGAAGTCGCTCAGTCATGTTGACTCTTTGCAACCCATGGACTGTAGCCCACCAAGCTCCTCCGTCCATGGGATTCTCCAGGCAAGAATACTGGAGTGGGTTGCCATTTCCTTCTCCAGGGGATCTTCCCAACCCAGGGATCAAACCCAGGTCTCCCGCATTGCAGGCAGACGCTTTAACCTCTGAGCCATCAGGGAAGCCCCAACAGAACCAAATCACACTTTGTGACCTAAATCAGACTTTAGACCCAGTGCTCTAAAGAGAGTCTCTTTTCTCAAATCATAGACAAATTATAGGCAATAAATTCATAAGCCTCAGGAGTCTCAGTTAAGTATACACTGGCATTATAATCTACCTTGAGAAGTTTTAACATTAACATCAGATAAAATTAAAATCATTTTAACCAAGCCCTTAGAACTTGTCACTATCACTGTGACAAGTGATAAAATCTCACCGACTAGTTTAAGTCAAAAGATTGCTCACATCAGTCTTCAAGGCCAACCTCTTCCGGTCTCCCTCTGCGCTACCTACATATGAATTTCTTCTCTGCAGGTGTGTGTCAAACATCCCTTCGCCTCACTCTTCAAAGGGCAGTTATGAATGCATTTAAGGCTTTGTTGCTGCTGTGGTTCAGTCACTAAATCATGTCTGACTCTGTGACCCCAGGGACTGCACCACACGAGGCTCCTCTGTCCTCCACTGTCTCCCAGAGTGTGCTCAAATTCATGTCCATTCATTCAGTGATGCTAAACATCTCATCCTCTGCTGCCCACTTCTCCTTTTGCCTCTAATCTTTCCCAGCATCAGGGTCTTTTCCAATGAGTCTGCTCTTCACATCATGTGTCCAAAGTATTGGAGCTTCAGCAACCATCCTTCCAAATGAATATTCAGAATTGATTTATTATTTATGGCTTATCCATATAATTCAAGGTAACCTACTCATCTCAAGATTTCTAATTTTACTGCATTTTTGTCACAATCAGTTAACATTCACAGGTTTCAAAGATTAGGTCACGGGGATCTTCAGAGGGGGCAGTTTTTCAACCTGCCACACCGTGTCACTGGCAACACTGCCAGAATCACAGAGAGTAGGTTCTGATAATCCCAGAAGAAAAATCAACAAGCAAGACAGTGACAGATGACCCGTATGGGTGAAAATGTGAGCTCTTTAGTCAACCCTCCTGATGTTAATTCTCAAGATACTAGGAAGTCATTAGCGTGAACCCTTCAACAATGTGAGGGGTGAAGCACAGAACCCTGTGTAGTCAAAGATCACGAGATAACTTTACAGTTGACCCTCTATATTCACGCTTTTGTATCCTCAGATTCAATCATGTAGTACTGCTGCACATATTTACTGAAGAAAAAAACCCAGACGTAAGTGAATCTGGACATTTCAAACCCATGTTGTTCCAGGGTCCTCTGCATGCATTTAAACCACCGAAGAAGTCAAATGGAATCCCAAACCTGGTGTTTGGTCAGACTAAGAAGCAGAGAGTGGTAGAAACAGCATTTAATTTCACTCTCATTTGTATGTTCTGGGCTGTTTCTCAGAGTAGATTTGCAATGGTCATCAAGGCACCATCCTGGACCACAGATAGCCCAGCTTCTGTGACAGTGACATCAGTTAGCATCTAGACAAAGACAAAGCTTTAGAAGTGAGGCAGAAGCAGCTGGTGCCCAGGTGAGAAATCTGAAGTCACGCGCCGGCCCTGGAGGGAAGCTTATTGAGGGTGGGAAAGCAGACACTTACCCATTCTCTCAGCATTTCTTCTCTGACTCTCCTACTAAGTTTATGCTGAGAGGAATAGATGTGCTGCTTGCTGTCCGACTCTTTGTGACCCCATGGACTATAGCCCGTGAGGCTCCTCTGTCCATGGGATTCTCCAGGTAAGAATACTGTAGTGGGTAGCCATGCCCTCCACCAAGAATCTAACTGGCTCAGTAGTAAAGAATCCACCTGCCAATGCAGGAGACACGGGTTCGATCCCTGGGTGGGGAAGATCCCCTGGAGAAAGAAATGGCAAAACCTCCTCCAGTTTTCTTGCCTGGGAAACCCCATGGAGAAAGGACCACGGTGGGCTACAGACCACAGGGTCACAAAAGAGTCAGACACAACCTAGCAACTAAACAACAACAACAAACAACAGGAAACTAACTATAATATGGCAAGAAGTGTTGAAATCAGATTTCTCTTCCTTCATGAGTCTGTTTAAAGTTATTAGCTTTTGATGATACCAGAAATAATGTGTGTGTATATATATGTTGCTGCTGTTGCTGCTAAGTCGCCTCAGTCATGTCCGACTCTGTGCGACCCCATAGATGGCAGCCCACCAGGCTCCCCTGTCCTTGGGATTCTCCAGGCAAGAACACTGGAGTGGGTTGCCATTTCCTTCTCCAGTGCATGAAAGTGGAAAGTGAAAGTGAAGTTGCTCAGTCATGTCAGACTCTTATCGACTCCATGGACTACACCCACCAGGCTCCTCCATCCATGGGATCTTCCAGGCAAGAGTACTGGAGTGAGTTGCCATTGTCTTCTCCATACATATATATATGGCACACAATTATGAAAATTACAGTAAAGAACAAAAAGGAGAATCCAAATTACCCACCACATACAGATGAGTACGTTAATTCATTTCAGATACAACATATAAATTAAAGAAGGAAAATAATTTGAAATCAAATTGAAGGAATGTTTAAATTTCATATTTCTTCACCATATATATAAACTGCTAAAATATTCCTAAAAGGAATATATTTTGAAAAAAATGTTGTAAACATGTTTATGATGAGGTCATCAAGGTTGCTATCTATTTTTTAATCACATAGTCCTTTACAGAACATGTTTATTTTTCCAAGTAGTAAAACTTGGATCAGTTATTTAAGAATCAGAAGAAACAAGTTTTTAAAAAGTTGTTCTTAACAATTATAAATTTTAACAAATCCTATAAAAATATTTTGAAATGGATCCAACTTTAAAATGCAAGCTTGTTTTTAGCTTGATTCTCAAAGAAATACAGAAGACAGATGATGAGAATTTATCAAGCAAAAATCCCATTCATAAAAGACAAATCACTTCTTGGGGAAAGATAAATATTGAAAATTGATCATGTCATTAATTAAAATAAATCCTAGAAATTACACACAAATAAAGACTGCAGTCTTATGTACATTCATATTTGTTGCTTTCAGTTCTTCACACTAAAAATCATCTTATTTTATTTTATCTGGTATATATATATTCTTGTTTTTAGAAAAGTTTGTTTCATATTTTTAAATGTTTTCTGTTTGGTTTACGTCTATATTTGTTATATGTTATATTCATTTTTAAATTTTGCTTATATCCCACTTTCAAAAAGTTTGTTTTATATTTGGAGTACATTCTTGTATATTCATTATATATCTTTGTTTTCCTATCAAATTGCAAATAGCATTTCTGCTTTTCCTTTTGATAAAAACAATCATCATACAATTAACTACTTTCCAACTGTTATTAATCTTGTGACTTGGATAAAAATACCTACTTTCTTCTTAAAGGCATTTTTATGGAAATTTTTGTATATTTTTGATGAACTGTCTATATGAGACATTATATTTTTAATTCTATGAATTCTTTCTTGATAATGGTTTTCACTTTTCCATGGCAAACTTTTCATGCTTTATGGATAGAGTATCTTTCCTTATGTTATTTTTTAAAACTAAAGTTAAACAAGTACTTAATTTATAAAGACATCCACAAGGCTTAGCACAGAATACTGAAGAAAGCCCTCTGTTTTGTGGTTGATAAACTATTTGTTCTACAGAAGAACTTCCAGCTGCTTCACTGGTCTATTTTGGCTTTTATCTCCAAATCTCAAAATAACATGGTTTCACTGCTGTTTTGATTGCTTCAGCTAAAAATATCATTTAGTGCGTTTTTTTCTCAACTTATTCCTCTCCCCCATCTACACACACACATCCTTCCATCCCCACTTTCTCATTATGGATTTATTATAATTCTGCTTTGATACTCAGTGTTTACATATTCATGACTATGACAGTATCACAGATGTATACTCACACACATTCACAGATGTGCCATAGAATAAGAGATACTTCTCAAAACTATTATATTCTTCATGGAGGTAACAATGGTTACCTCTTTTCTTAGTTTGGACTAGTATAACAAAATACCAATGACTGGGTGCTTATAAAGGGTGGAAATTTATTTCTCACAGTTCCACGAGCTGAGACGTCCAAGATTAAGGTGCTGGCAGATTAGGTGTTCAGTGAAGGCAAGATTCCTGATTCATAGATGGTGTTGTAACCTCACATGATAGAAGAGGAAAGGGATCTCTCTGGGGTCTCATTTATAAGGTGACTAATCCTATTCATGAGAGCTTTGATCTCATAACCTGTTCTTCAGTGACCCATTGCTTGTTAAGCAGCATATTGTGTAGACTTCATATTTGTATTGTCTGCAGCTTTGTGTGTGTGTGTGTGTGTGGTTGATTTGTATCCTATAGCAATGTGGTCAAAAAAGAAGTTTGATGTGATTTCAATTTTCTTAAATTCACTGAGGCCCAGCATGTGATCCATCCTGGAGAATGTTCCATATGCACTGGAAAAGAATGAGTATTCTTCTGCTTTTAGATGGAACACTCTATAAGTATCAATTAAGTCTATCTAGTCTAATGTGCTGGAGAAGGTAATGGCACCCCACTCCAGTACTCTTGCCTGGAAAATCCCATGGATGGAGGAGCCTGGTAGGCTGCAGTCCATGGGGTCGCTAAGAGTCGGACACGACTGAGCGACTTCACTTTCACTTTTCACTTTCATGCATTGGAGAAGGAAATGGCAACCCACTCCAATATTCTTGCCTAGAGAATCCCAGGGATGGGGGAGCCTGGTGGGCTGCCATCTATGGGGTCGCACTGAGTCGGACACGACTGAAGTGACTTATGCAGCAGCAGTCTAATGTGCCATTTAAGGTCTATGCTTTCTATTGATCTTCTGTCTAAATGATCTGTCCACTGATGTAAGTGGGATGTTAAAGTCCCCCACTATTATTGTGTTAATTGTGTTAACTGTCGACTTCTCCTTTTATGTTTGTTAACATGTGCCTTATATATCATGGTGCTCCTATACTGGGTACATATATATTTGCCTTTGTTATACCTTTTTCTTGAATTGACCTCTTGATCATCATGTAGTGTCCTTCTTTGTCTTTTGTAATAGTCTTTATTTTAAAGTCCATTTGGTCTGTTAGGTCTTTCATTTGTGACTATACTTCTCTTTGCTAAAATATCTGTTGGCTTGTCTTTCTGAGCAGTAGTTATCTACCAGAGGCTCTCATTTTACTAGTTCTTGTGGGCTTGTAACATTAAAAATATACATCTTACATTCTCAAAGTCATATGTCAGAAAAGGCCTGAAATGATCCTGAGTTTTCAGTCTTATTTCTCACTGAATAGCTACATATTTTCTTGATTCTCACTCTTTATAATATTTGCAATTTCTGTAATATCTTATATACCTTGGACTATTACTGATTCATCTGAAGTAATTAGTTTTTATCATGTTTTGTACTGCAGTTTTCTCTGTTCTTATATTTTTCCAAATTTCTAAAATTTTGTTTCTCAAAAAAAGCTTGTATTTCTAGAATTCTTTGAATTTACGAATTTATGTACTTTTAACTTCATTTAAGTGCTATGTTTTAAAGGATAGAAGACCACTACATGGGTTCTCTCTACCTTCTTAAACCAGAAATGGGTGGCTATACTTTGAGACTACTTTTGAGTTCAATATTCCTTTATTAAAATGATAATTAAAATTTTTCAGCAAAAGACTTTACAAGATCTTTGCCCTGTGAGTATTAACACATTCCATACATAGTTATACTCATTTTCTCATTAAATAGACTGCTTCTAATAGGAATTATAATAGGGCAACTTGCCTCTCTCCCTTCTGGAAAACATGTAATCAATGAGTGATCACTCCCAAAACATGAATAGGGTTCAATAGGGTTGAACCTCAAGCATTAAACTGTACAATCAGCCCACATAAAATCTTAACGGATATCATATTCCGTACTTTGAAAGAGGATGAGTAGCCTCCAGGTTAGTAAGAAATGCTGCAAATAGATTAGATATTGTAACCTAATGAAGAAGTATTATATAGACTCTAAAATGTTACCTATGTGAGAGCAGCAAAAGCAGAGTTTGATGGGCATCTATTAAATCAAGGTAGAGCCCATTACAGCTCAGTCCACAGCTACTTTCTCAACTTCATCCCAGTTACTGAACAAATTCAGGATGACAGATAGCTCACATGTGAAAGAATCACCAAGAATTTGAGTCCATTCAATCCAGAAAATGGTAGGCCAAAGTGACACATTTTTCCATCTATCATTCTCCCTTGCTATTTTTTTTTGGCTCCTAGGAAACTAAGAGACTTCAGCTTCCAGAATGTATAACCTCTCACCTAAATAAAAACTCATTACTTAAATTTGAAACAAAGGCTTTTCCTGGTACATTAGTTTATCTGTTTGGGTCAGCTTCTGGGGAGAGACACTCAAAATTAGGAAAAAGAAAGCAGATCAGAGAATTCTGAACATGCTCCTCATTCAATAGCCATGTCAGGTACTGCGGCCACGTCTGAAATAGAAATGCATTTTAGATGAACAAAATGGGCCCATCCATTTGTCTGCAGCCTCTGATCGTCAGACAGCATTTGCTATTGACTTACATAAACTTCCTGACCTCCTTTCATGAAACTAAATAACCCACATGACTAAGAAAAATATTCATGCATCTTCAATTTAGCTTTTGAGGCTGCAAGTGAAACATAAATTTGGAAGTGGATATGGGAATTATTAAAAATCACGGCATGTACAACACAACAGAATGCATTCAATAAGCAAGTATGTACTACATTTTTTTCAGGGATATAAAAAAATTTTGCTTCCTTGGTGATGGAGACCAGTGTCGGTATAGTCAGGGTCTAGAACATCAGAAGCTGAAGTGAGATACATAAAATACCGAGTGATGCATTCTACACTGAGTGCTCTGGCACCCCATCCAGCTCTCCTCACAGGCCAGAGAACCTTCCTCCGGCAGCTGGCAGTGTTGACAGCTTCGGACTCAGGCTGCCCCCATCTCTGGAGAACTGCTTTTGGCTGATGAGAGCCACTCTGCCAGGAGATTCACAACCACACCCCCCCCCACCCAACTCAAAAACCTGTTGCTAAAGACTGAAGGACAAGGTGGTAGTTGCATAAATCATCAAACCCTTGCTTCAAAGGGGACCTACTGAGATTCCATCCATACTTTGGAATTCCCCTGGAATCAGGCTGATGCTGGACCCCAGCTGAGAGCAAAGGCTGGTCTTGTCTCTTTATCTGCCATATACCTCATCCCTCCATGTACTGAGAACATAACCTCAGTAAAGCACAGGCATATGGATCCTTGTGTCAGACTTTTAGGGAACTCGGCTTAAATCCACGAAAAATTATAACTATAAATGAACAGTATGTCTACTGTAGGCCAGCGGTCAACCACAGGTGGTGCAACATTACTCACGTTGTAATGAGTACAATAGTGTTTTAGTGATTAAGAGACTGTCATCTGGGACCCAACGCGCATGCATGCATGCTCAGTCACTTCACTTGTGTCCGACTCTGGGACCCCATGGACTGTAGCCCGCCAGGCTCCTCTGTCCATGGAATTCTCCAGGCAAAAATACTGGAGTGGGTTGCCATGCCCTCCTCCAGAGGATCTTCCTGACCCAGGGATTGAACCCACGTTCCCTACAACTCTTGAACTGCTGACGGGTTCTTTATCTACTGAGCTACCTCGGAAGCCTGGAGCCCAATGTACCCAGATCCACATGGTAGTTCTGGTATATACCAGCTGGGTCATCCTAGCTAAATCACAGAAACTCTCCAAGATTCAACTCTCCGTCTGCAAAATACTGAAAATAATAGCTACTACACCTTAGTGCTAGTGGGAAAACAAAACTGAGCTGATAATGCATGTGAAGAGCTGGGTACGGAGGAAGGGCACAGAAAACACGGCCTGCTATCCCTGCTGCTGTGGTTATCCTCGTTAACTCATGACATTAAGTCATTAAAGTTACATCGAATAAGAACGGTGCCAGGTTTCCCATTACAGGGCAAGTTTTCCTTAAAGAAGGAGGAATCCAGGACTCATTTAAGCAGTGACAGAAAGAAGAGTCAGCACCAGGACGGCACACGTTAAGATTTTAATGCTGAAAGGGGCTGCTCTCCTCTCCAAATGCACCGTCAAGAAAATTGAGGTCTGAAGAGGTTACGTGGTTGGTTCAACATATCCCTGCTTTGTTACTTACAGAAATGTTGGCGGCGTGGATAAATCTGTGTGTACAGTAGAAAATCAGAATGGCGGGAATGCTCGGGGGCAGGGGCAGACAGCAGTCTGTGAAGCACAGCCCTAGGTGCTAATCTTGTTTTCCTAGCACCTTCTGAGAGAAAATGCTAATGCCTGGCGATGTGTGAAGGTCGCAGTTTTTGGCTTCTTTCTGGGTACAAGGACAAATTATAATCCCAGCCTGTTTGCAGTTGGTTGAGGCTGTGTGACCTAGTGGCCACTGGGCAGAAGGGGGCATGCCACTTCCTGGCATGGGCCATGCAGATCTTCTCTGCTCCATCCTCCACCCTTTCTTCCATGCTGCCCTGGAGGTACCCCAAGCAGAGGCCCCTGGGCTCCTGGATGGCAGCAGAGAACAGAGTCCCCACAGCTGCTGCCCTGGACAGTCATCATGTGAGTAAGAAACTTCTGATATGTGCATATACACTAGGAATGAAGGGCTGTTTGTTAATAGCATGAACTCAATGCGACTCTTTTCTGTGAAACTAGTGAAATCTTAGTCCTCATCGACTGGTAAAGAATCCGCCTGCAATGCGGAAGACCTTGGTTTGATCCCTGGGTTGGGAAGATTCCTGGAGAAGGTAAAGGCTACCCACTCCAGTATTCTAGAGAATCCCATGGGGTCGCAGACAGTCAGACACAACTCAGGGACTTTCATTTCACTTTATACAAAATATACACCAGAAACTTTAAATCCTCCAGGAACTTATGAGAAAAGGAGAGTGAAGTGTTTGGATAAATGGGTAGATAAAACAGCTCTTGATGCGAAATGTTTACCAAGAGAGTGGAAGGAAGGGACTAGAGTCTGGGGCCAAACGGAGACACTGTGGGTTGCCAACCTATGGGTCACAGCCTAGGGAGGACTGTGAAAATGACTGGCCAAGGAGTCGAAATAAACATATCAACTATGCAATGTCTGGAAAAAAGAAAAAAGCAGAAACAAAGAACTACAGCACATCATACTGTGTTCACTCACCCATTCAGGAAGCGTTTAACGGAGCTCTTCGTCTGTACCACCTGTTAGGTACCGTAATAGGTGATGAACCTCTTCAATGGGTCAGACAATGAATACTTTAACTTTGTAGCCTAGACAGTACCTGATATAACTGGTCAACCCGCCTGATCTAGCAACCATAGAAAACATCCAAAGGAGTGGGTGTGTTTGTGTGTCAATAAGATTTATTAAGGATAATCATGAGCCGGAAAATGCAAATAAATGGGCATGGCCATGTTCCCATAAAACCCTAACCACTATTGGCAAGCCTTCATTTCCAGAGCCCTCAAAATTTATCATAAAGATCTCGAAGCTCTTTAATCTCTAAAATCCCAGTCACTTCTACAACAGTATGATTTCAAGGACATATTTTACAAAGAAAGGCAGAAAAGAAAGAAAATTTAGAATCACAATTTTTAAGGACCACATGGGAGACCAGTCTTCCCTTATACAATATAAATATAAGACAAGACTGAAAACATTAATCAATGTGAATATCTTACTTGAATAGTTATTCTAAATTATTAATTAAAACATCATCCTTCAAATTATACAGAAGAATTCCAACAGAGGGAAGTTGTATCAAATTGTTATGACCCATCAGAGAGGGTTTGGATATCATAAATGGACTCAATTTGTTTTTAAAGTTAATTTCATTATTAATAAAAGGAAGCAATTTAAACTCAAGAACCCCAGCAGCTTCTTTAGAAATGCCACTAAGGGCTCATGCACGTGTTTGGTTAAATATATGAAAGACTCTAAACAGGAACATTCCCAAGCATTGATCTTCTAGATTTAATCCAATAATGTTGACACTGCAGACTTGAAAAGTGGCTTCCTCAAAACACACAGAAGCCAAAGCAGTGATCACTTAACCTAGGGTTTCTCAACCTTGGTGCTATTAGCAGTTAGAGCCAGAGAATCTGGTTGAGCAGCAAGGGGCTGTCCTGCGCACTGCAGAAAGTCTAGCAGCATCTCTGGTCTTAACCCACTAGATGCCACTGTCACTTTCCCCTCCAGTGGTGACAACCTGATGTTCCCAGCAGGTGAAAGTGCCCCTAATTGAGAAATACTGGCTTAGAAATAGACTAGACTTGAAATGCAATTCCCCAAATCTAAATATACAAGAAACAAAGTTAACATTTACCTTAACTTTGGAGCGAATTCTCTACCAATATTGACCAGGTCGTCAGAAACTTAACAGTTTTCAATTTAGAAACCAGAGCGAGGCAGGTGGCAAATTGGAGCACAGATTTCAATTTTTTCTGCTTATTCCAGCAGTTGTGAGTGAGAAACAGGCTGTGAATTCCTTTCCCTCAGTAACAAAACAATACAAAAATGGATTTTGAGCTATTTCCCCAAAGTACGTTAAGAAGATATCGAGGTTAAACGAACTGCGGTCTCTCAGTGTTCGTAGGAGGTTGCTCAATGCACGTCTACCTCGGGCCATCCCAGGCACAACCCCAGATGGGCAAACGCTGTCAATTCCTCTTGAGGCCAGCTGTGTTTTTACATTTTCCAGAAAGCTTTGTTCTTAGAAAATAACTGCTGTGATCAAGGCAAGAAATAAAAACTGATGCTGAAGAGTTGGATCTGTTATTATGACAAGAAGGAGAGACGCCTGATGGGAAATTCCATGCCCTCTATCCCTGTGCCTGAAAATGACTGGTTTCCAAGATGTGAAGGCTACATTTCAGCACACGGTGAGCTGCAAGGAGATTTATCACAGGCTGCTGGCAGAAAGATGCCTTATAAATGATGTCACATGAATATCTGATTCTCCGGTCATTGATGAAAAACAGGTTTTGTTTCCTCTGGGTCTTTCACTTTGATACTTTAAGGTATGCATATTTGAAAATCACAACAAATATTCCAGATAGAGCCATTCTAGCTCATGGCATATTTATAGGTGAATATTTTTGCAGTGATGCTAAGAGATTTACCTCAGACAGATAATGTTCACTGGGAGTAATAGTAATCGAGTCCCAACCCAATCCTTGCTCAAATTTTGGCTGCTTTAGAAACTCCACTAGTGCTGTCCTGACTTTGTTAGGGAGAAAAGGGGGAAAAGAACTCTGATTCAGGGTTCTGCTGGTGCCAGTTCCTGACTGCGGTCAGGATCAGGCTTATTAGGCAGCCTAACCTCACAGTTCATTCTCTCATCCTAAAACCACTTCACAAAAGCCCATTTTTCTCACTTGTGGATTTCCACGCATTTCCACAAGCTGAACCATGAAGCCCAACCATGGTGGTTGGATAACAGGCTCTGATTTCTGTGAATGTACCAGCATTGCATCTTCAACCCATCCCTCACCCCTTGGGCAGGAACAAGAGCTGGCGCCCTCATTAAACAATGGAAGTTTGGACCGTCACGTCACTGTGCTGGGACCAGCAAGTCATTGTGTGTGGACCGCCTTGATGTGGGGAAGGGGAGATGGGCAGATGCACTAGGGTGTTCACAGTGCTCCTGTGGTGGTGGGGGTGGGGGGTGGGGCTGGAAACTGCTGGCTGCAGAACACGCATCAGTGCATTGAATTCAGGGATCAGGAATTCAGGGGGAGGCTCTGGAACTCTGTGAAAATCTCAAGATAGAAATTCAAGAAAGGAACCTTGTTCAATGTCTGCTTTCTCATTACTGATCCGAAAACAGCGTTTAAGCAGAAGAATCTGGGGAAGAAGAAGAGTGCAGAGTAAGATGGAGCAGCCAGGTGTCTGGGACGTAAAAAGAAAGGAATGGGTCAGAGTCAGGAATTAATTATACTGTCCTAGAATTTTCCTGTAGGGTGGGAGCGTGCACACGTGCATTTCAGCATGACTTTCAGCAGGCATTCTTCACTTCTCTAGTCGCTGGATGTCATTACTTTCCTTCTCTTGAATTTAAGGACAAAAATATGAAGTTCACCCATGCCCCGCTAATGATAAAGTCTTAACAAGCTGCAGAGTGAATATATTATTAAGTATCAAGGGATGCAGACTTTCACAGACGTTTGTCTCCAGTCTACCACCTGCCAGATGACTACATACAATGATCGATTTTCATAGAATCCTGGAGACACAAAGAAATCAAACGCTCCACAGAACACAGAGATAATTTCAATCTGAGACAAGAGGAAGTCATCAAGAATAAAAGCTGAGGTTATGAAACACATTCCAGGAGCATCAGCCCAAATAGATTCAAGGTGGGTTACAAAGAGGTGACAGTTAAAGTGAGACCCAAGAGTTGGCATCTTCTAGATCGAGAAGAGAATGGGATTAAAATTGTTCGTGAGAAAGAGGACCTGAGTAGATGCTGAGAGTTGGGAAGTGGCCCCCGGTCTGGGAAGTTCTGAGCAACTTGTCATTCCAAGACCCAAGACATCTGCCAACTGGAAGTGGACCCTCCTGTCAGGCAGGGAGGGGCCAGATCAAACGAAGCTTTGTCTAGTGTTAAATAATGAATGTCACTGATTCTCAGCCCTGATTCTCTCCACTGTTTTTGCTAATTGCTTTTCCTTTCTGGGCTCTGTTCCATCATTTTCTCACGTTTAAGCAATTATTTTCTATCTATGAAGAGAGAGGAAAGGAAAAAATTTATAGCCTAAAATATTCAATTAATCCAGGTGGCCCCTGGAGGAAATACTATTTCTACAACATAACTGAAGGCGTGGAAGTCATAAATGCTACTGCTCCTCGTGATCTCAAAGGGCACAGTCCAACTGGGCAGAAAGAGCTTTTCTACTCTTGAATGGTGGCTATTTCAAATCCATATATTCTCTAGGAGTGAAACACATACCAGATTTTGAAGACTTAATACAATTAAAATCAAGAAATGTAGCTTATTATTTTTTTGTAATCACTGCATGTTCAAATGTTAATATTTGGGATATAATGAGTTAAGTAAAATATATTATTAAAAATAATTTCCCCTCAAGGGGATTAAGAGGTACCAACTACTATGATTAAAATAAATAAACTACAAAGATATATTGTACAACACAGGTAATATATTCAACATTGTATAATAACTATAAATGGAATATAACTTTAAAAATTGAGTTGTGATTCAATATGTTGTTCACTTGACATATATTCTACAACTATACCTCAATTAAAAATAATGCTTCATATTACTTGTTTCAATGTGACCATCAAATAACCTTCAGTTCAGTTCATTTCAGTTCAGTTCCTTAAACTGTCCATGAGGATCACATTATGTCTCTGCTGGGCACTATAGCTCTTTCTTCATCAGCATGCCAAGTCTTTTTTGTTACCCTCGTTGTTTTTTAGTCGTTCAGTTATCTCCAACTCTTTGCAAGCCCATGGACTGTAACCCACCAGGCTCCTCTGTCCATGGGATTCTCCAGGCAAGAAACTGTAGTGAGTTGTCATTTCCTTCTCCAGAGGATCTTTCAACCCAGGGATCTAACCCATGCCTCCTGCATTGGCGGGCAGATTCTCTACCACTGAGCCAACCAGGGAAGCCCACTGTTACCTTCGAAAAAGTAATTTAAGTTGAAATAAAATATTCATAGGAATCAAAAGGACAACTTAACTGCAGACGTGTAAGAAAAAAAGTCTGTGTGAAGAATTTCGAGAGAAGTCTCCAAGCTGCAGTAAGCTGAGCACCATATACACCCACAAATCGTGGCAGAGGAGGGTCACACTGTGTGTACTGAGCACAATGCCACATCTGACATCTGTGATGAGGGCTGTGCTGTCAAAGCCTCCACAAAGGAAGTCCCTGCCTTCCTTCTGGACCCTGCGTCAGCAGACCGTGCTCTCTCTTGCCAGGTGGTGATGCTGATGAATTTTTCAAACCTCTCTCTATAAGAACGCTTATTTCATCAATAACCTCAACCTGATTTCTACCAAAAGTCAGTCATGACAATGAGAAGCAACAATGGGGAAAGTACAGTTAGTTCCCTTGTCCCTAAAATAACATCATACACACGGTAACGACAAACGTGTCTCCTTATTTTTTGCATTATTTCTTTCAAAATTATATGCATATTTTTGGTAAGAAATGCCCAATGGACCCTCATAAATCCTTTGCTGAGATTTCTAGAGCTTACTCACTGATATTTTATCACATTTGTTTTATGATTCTTTTTCTCTACATGCATGCATGTGTGTGTGAACATATACAGACATAAACACATACATGTATATGTACTATGTCTGTGCTTCCGTGGCAACTCAGTGGCAGAGAATCTGCCTGCCAATGCAGGAGACGTGGGTTCAATTCCTGGGTGGTGAAGATTCCCGTGGAGGAGGAAATGGCAACCCACTCCAGTATTCTTGCCTGGAGAATCTCATGGGCAGAGGAACTTGGCGGACTTCAGTCCATGGGGTCTCAGAAGAGCAACGATAATGTCATATACATACACACACGGTAATTTTTAAAATCAGAATAAGTTTCAGAAATGAAACTTCACCCTTACTTATCTCAGAAGGTTTGTCCAAAGAACAAAGACATTCTCCTTCATAACCACATTACAGTTATCAAAGTCAGGACATTAATATTAATACATTCCTACTATCTTCCACCCAGACATTAAAATTTCACCAGTTGTCCCAGTACTGTCCTTTATAGCAAGAAAAAACTTACTTCCTGCTCCAAGATGCAATTTTAATCAAGTGTTTCATTTGCATGACATATGTATTTTTTCTCTTTAGGATGGCACAGCTCTTCTTACTTGTGCCTTTGGTCGTTGTGCCTTTGGTGATGGTGATTTTTGAAGAGTAGAGATCAGTATTCTGTAGAATGGACTTCATGTTTGGTTTGTGTGATGGTTCCTCATGATGAAACTGGTTATAATTTTTGACTGTGATATGGAAATCTTGCTGTGGCCTTTTCAGTGCGTCTAATCAGGAAGCTTATACTAACTCTTTGTCCCGTTACTAGGGAAAGCACCTTCACTAGTTGGTTATCAGAGTAGTGACCAGGCTTCTTCAGGATCAAGTCACAAGTTTTCCTCTTATAGTTAATAAGCATTCTATAGGTAAAGACTTTGAGACTATACAGATATCGTGGTCATCATCAAACTCTCTCTCATAAATTGAGCATCCATTGATCATTTTTCCTGAATCAAGTTTTTCATGTGTCATTGCCAAATGATAATTTCGTAATTAAATCATTCATTCAATTTCTTAGTTGGTATTTTAGAATAAGGCAAAGCATTCCCTTTGTCTCATTTGTTTACTCATTCGTGTATTTTTATGTTAGTATTTACTCATGGATTCTTAGTTAATTCAATGTGTTATAACCTGATTCTATCATTATTTTAATAATCAAACTGTCCCAGATTTCTTCAATGAGTCTACATCAAGCTGGCTCTTAGATCCTTTTGACCTGCTCTCATCATTCTTTGAATAATCCTTTAATTTCTGAAACAACAAAGTCTTCCAGGCTTATCTGGGACTTTCTCTGCCAAAACTCTATAATCAGTTACTTCTCTAAGAAGCCCTGTCTCTTCTTAATGGATAATGACATTTAGAAACCAAGTACTAGATACCGTTCAGTGTGTTCATTGCTATTGGAATGACAATACTTCTAGACCTTCTTAGCCAAGGGTGCTAGGAACCTAGAAAATCAACAAATATATATATGGAAACATATATATCTGTAAACACACAGATCTGCACATTTCACTTTTTCAACACATACAAGATGCCAAATAATATATTATACCATGAGAATCAAAATTAGAATAACCCTGTCTATTGAATAATGTACATATTTTATAAAAGATGATTTAAAATCAAATGCTATTTTGGCTCAGCTGCTGATCATTCTGATTTCTTATTAATACATTCATAATTTCATTAATGATCAACTCAAAGATTTTAGTTAGACATCAAATTGCAGTAGAGAGATGATTCATTGTCCACTGTGATGAAATGATTTAAGAAGTTATTATTTATTGTCATCACTTTCAAAAAACAATAGCAATTAACATTTGTTACAAAACAACTATGGCTTACCTCTTGTGCGTACACCACTTTATTTAATTCCAGCAATGACAGTGGGTATTGTTTTGTGGCTATTCTCCAGATGAGAAAGCCCACAGTTGCTGGGAGTTATGAAACTAGATAACAAACCCAGCTCTATGGCTCTTCAAAGTGTTTACCGGTATTAGTTTTCTTGTGGGGGTTGGCTTATGTTAAGGTACTGGTAAATAAAACTTAAATTTCATATTAAATCCTAGCTCTAAAGTTTCCTGAATGTTCACAAATACCAGCATCACAAAGAGAAGAAAATAACATGAACTTCTTGCCAATCACTTCCTAGAACTCTAGTACGTGAGGGTGGTTAAAGAATTTTTCCCAACTATATACAGCCCAAGGATTCTGTGCTTCACGAGGAGTTCCAGAATCTTGGTAGAGGAGATATTTATGCCACGAGCCTGTCCTTCTCCAAGAGACTCTGCTAAAGACTGAAAGGGTCTTTGTGATTCAGATCTGCCCCTAAAATATACACTGTTCAGGCTTAAGCATCTCAGGTTCCTCCTCCCAACCACACACACAAAAAAGTAGGTAAACTGCATTTTCATCTATTATCACTAACTCTTCATCATATGTGGTTTTAAGCCATATAGTTATATTTTTTAATTGCAAATAATAAAGAAGAAACAGAGATGTTTTCCTAAGGGACCTGATTTTGATAATATGATGGCTGGATGAATCAAACTGAATAATCAATGATTAACTAGGGAGGAAAGGTCACTCCCTAACTTTGAGGAAATATCTATTGAATTAGCTCTCATTTGATATAGAGTAAGTCAGGATGATTCCATGAAAGGAAAAGAGGCTGCTCAGAAGGAAGAGGGCTGGTTGGGAATTAAAGCAGGTGAGAGGACTCCTATCTAATAGGTCAGCCAATAGGTCTGTGGCCTGACCCTATGAGAAAAGAAACACCTCCTCTGACTTGATTGATACCTTCACGTACATCTGTCTTCACCCCCTTAAACACAGAGCTTATTAGGATGGAAAACAAAACCATGAGAAAAATAAATTGCACCTACCTGGATCAGAGACAAATCCTCCAGCTGTAACCTGAAGAGGTAGTTTCTAAAAAATACAAAAAGAGAACAGTTTCATTTTTAATAGATCTAAAAAACTTACAGTTCTTAAAAATATATGAGAACAAGGAAAAAACCAACAACAGCAATTTTTGGCTTCCAAAGCAATCTCCTGCTAAGACTGTGTGTAACACAGTTTTCTTTGGAAGTCAGATTTCAAAGAGACATTTAGGAAGTCAACAGTAACACACATTTGAGATTGGCGAGAAAGCTAAGGAATAAGGAGGTGGGAACTAAGGGAAGTGTAAATTACTAACTAGCTCTCTGAATTCATGGAATTCCATTCAGACAAAAGGACGTGGGTATTCAATTCTGAAACTAAGTTTAAGTTCAGCAAGACTATACAAAACCACTCTTTGTAAGTCTTCATCCTGATAGGTCACCTGTATTCACCATGTTTTATGATTAAAATACATCCAGGTTTTGAATTCCTCAACGGTCTGAGTATTATAATTCTCTACCTTGCTGGATGGATTCTGTGTGCGATAACTTCAGAAGCATGAGCTTGTCTATCTGCTATCAAGGGTTTGAAAGGATCAGCTCTGGTTGCCTAAGCATGAAACAGGGAATCTGAGAAAAGGAAATGATCAGCTTTCAACAATAAAGAGGAAGAACAATGAAATATGCAAGAGAGATCAGCAGAGCACGGGGGAAAAATGTAGATATGGCCACATGAAGCTTTGGATCATATTGCTGTCGCATTTAGAAACAATGGATTGGTCTCCAACTTAAGTCATGGAAGAACATCTTAACATCATGCAGATGAGAAGCTGGGGCAGCAGAGGCAGCATCCCAGGGACGGATGGATGGGACAGTCAGCCCAGGGGTGAACAGTGATGGCAGGCAGAAATTGACACAGAGTGGAGAGCAGACCTCAAGAACGCATGCGTGCAGGGAGGGGGTCTCCGAGAAGCTGAGGATACTGCTATAATGGGTCAGCCCAAGGTAAGAGAATACTAAGAGAATACCAATTCTCCCAACACCAGCAAGAAACAAATGTAAATGATTTTCACTCTTTTGTGGAGGGGGACAGATGTCCGAAGTGAGCACGCTGTCCCAAAGAGGTGACAAGGGGCAGCCACAACAGGCCATGGGCACAGCCCTGAGAGAACCAGGAAGCATCCCTATGGTGGGGATGCAGATGGCAGGCACACACACCAGGGATGGCTCCAGCTCCAGAAACATGCCGGTGGACACTGCTAGAGGAAGAGGGGGACTTAGTTCACTTTCCAGGTGGTCTCAGGAGGGCCGGCCCTTGCCCCCGGGGCACTCAGGCTTCTCACAGTGTGTGCCCCCTCCACGGGAAAGGTGCCACCCTGCAGGCTGAAAATGGCTTCTCCCACCACTACAATGGCATGCTCACTATGCCCATTCTGTGCCTCCAATTCAGCCCCTGAAATACGGAGGTGGCCAAAACATTTATTCAGGTTTTCCCATTTTGGCCAGCTCAATAAAGTGCATGATACATGGCACCTCTACCACAGAGCCATTGAGGGAACACTCCCATCTCTTTTCCTACAGTCAAGTCATAGCTCTCTACAGAGGACTTCCCTGGTGGCTCAGCTGGTGAGGAATCTGCCTGCGATGCAGGAGACCTGGGTTTAACCCCTGGGTCAGGAAGATCCTCTGGAGAAGGGAATGGCAACCCACTCCAGTATTCATGCCTGGAGAATTCCATGGAGAGAGGATCCTGGTGGACTTCAGTTCATGGGGTCGCAAAGAGTTGGATACAACTGAACGACTAACGCTATCACTACACGGAACTGAGGATGCCTTTGAAGAGGGAATGTGGGAGCTGGACTACTTCTATGTAGTCCAGCACCATGGACAGGCGAGATCTCCAGTAGAAAACATCTTCCTGCAGGGGAAGAAGATGAATCCAGTGCAGGTACGGAGGCGTGTAGTCAGGCTGCCAAGGGAAGCACCGCTGAAGTCTGGCTCGCATACAAAGAGCGGCCAAGATCTCACCTGATGTGAAACAGTGCTTCTAGGAGAAATTAGAAATGTATACCTACCCAGGGCTTCCCTGGTGTTTCAGACGGTAAAGCATCTGCCTGCAATCCGGGAGACCCAGGTTCGATCCCTGGGTCAGGAAGATCCCCTGGAGAAGGAAATGGCAACCTACTCCAGTACTCTTGCCTGGAAAATCCCATGGATGGAGGAGCCTGGAGGCTACAGTCTATGTGGCCCCAAAGACACGGACATGAGTTACTGACTTTACTTTCACTTCCTTACCTACCCAGAGATAAACCTTTGAGGGGAGGGGCTTTCAAGAGGCACCAGAGGCAATTACTGGCCATGACGCACTCACAGCCTCTTAGGAGCACCATGGTTCCCTACCCGCAGGTTGGTTTCATCACGGGCTTTCTGGATGCAGGAAGTTGCTAGAAGTCACTGCCCCTCCACTACAGAATACAGTTTTGCCGAGGGAGGATATTTGCGCAAAGGCTAAAGTTCTGTCACCAAACTACATGGGGAGGGAAGCTGGGCATACTATGCTTCCAACTTTTCATCTATAAAATGGAAATAATGGTCCCATCTACTTGCTGATACTGCTTTGAGGTTTAAATCAAAGGGAAACAGAATGGTGTCTGACCAGCACTTAATTACCAGTAACTACTTCTAGGTAGTTTACAGAAATTATTAACATTTCCAGACATGTTGAAATTCTCATTTTCTCCAATGATGCTAAAGCGTAAACTCCAGTACTTTGGCCACCTCACACGAAGAGTTGACTCATTGGAAAAGACTCTGATGTTGGGAGGGATTGCGGGCAGGAGGAGAAGGGGACGACAGAGGATGAAATGGCTGGATGGCATCACAGACTCGATGGATGTGAGTCAGACTGAACTCCGGCAGTTGGTGATGGACAGGGAGGCCTGGCGTGCTGTGATTCACGGGGTAGCAAAGAGTCGGACACGACTGAGCGACTGAACTGAACTGAACTGATGGAGAAGGAAAGAGCATTTCTGCCTTCCTGCAAAGGCAGGTTTCAGGCATAAGCAGGTGTGATTATCTCTGTGTTCAGGTGATGGGATTGTTGTCAGGGGAGATGTTGGTGGCACCACTGGGCTTTTGGAAAAGATGACAACATTGTTTATCTGGTCATGGTTCTGGGACCCAGTGGTCACACTCTTTCAAGCTCACTGGCTCTTTTAAGAAAAAAAAATTTTTTTTTCCTGCAAATGTTCCCAATAAAGAAGCCATTTGTATTCTTCCTCAATAAATTACTTGAGAGCTTTGATAATATTGCAAGGCCACCTCTTTCTCTCTCTCTTTGTTTCTTTCTTTTTCCTCCCCTGTCCCACACACATAAACACATACAAGGATGAACACCCACACTACAGTATTATCTCTGAGAACTTTCTAGAAAGGCAGTTCTCATACACTAAGGAAGTGCTGGAAGGCTTCATACCATTGAGGAAAGAGGGTGGTAGTGTCCATGATGCTCTGTAGAGCTATGAATAGGAAAACTAAGTAAGGTTCAAAGTCGTCTTTCTCCTTGTGGTGAGGATTGAAGGAGGTGTGAGCACTCTCTCTGAAAATCCCGAGTGCCGTTTCAGGTGTTGTTCATGAGGGAAATGTTATGGTCTGAATGTCTGTGTCTCCCCAAAATTCATACGTTGAAATCCAACCCTCAAAGGTGATGGTACTAAGAGGTGGGGTGATTTGGTCATGAGGGTGGGGCCTTCATGGATGGGATTAGTGCCCTGACCAAAAAGGCTCCAGAGAGCTCCCTCCCCCTTCCACCATGTGAGGGCACAGTGAAAAGTCAGCTGTCTGCAAACTAAAAGAGGACCCTTACAAGATCCCACAAGGCTGGTATACTGATCTCGGACTGCCAACCCCCAGAACTGTAAGACATAAATCTCTGTTATTTATAAGCTACCCAGTCTGTGGTGTTTCATAATAGCAGCTCAAATGGACCAAGGTAGGAAGACATTGATTGACAATGACAAGCCTGGCACACTCTCAGTCTACATCTCTGCAGTCAAATCCAGCTCCACTGGCCACATCTGCTGCAGGTCTCAACAGTGTTTAAGGGGCTTACCAGTGGATTTCAACCATTTACTCTTCCTTTCCGAGATAACTGAGAACTATGTTGCCCTCACAAGCATCTCATCAGTAATCAAGAATGGCACAGGTGAAAACACAGGACAGAGAAGAGGAGCAGGCTTACTAGGAAAGACAGCTCAGTAATTATGAGATACCATCACCATCATTAGTATCACGATGTCTCAAACCTTAATGAAGTAAAGCACCAAAAATCTGAACTTTTCCTTTGATATTTTCTGGGTTACAAGATGCAAGGTAGCGATTTTTTTTTAACCCATTCTCAAGTTTTGACCTAAAAAAAAAAATGATGGAGAATGATGGAGCTAGGTTATCATTAGAGAATATATAACTCAATTTTTTTCTGGACATTTCTGCAAAGTAAGGGGTGCAGTGTGGTTTATCCAAGGTTATTAGGATTCAGAGAAACACCTGTGATTAGAAAAAGGTCTCCTCACTTTGCGGTCCCTCCAGAAAAACATCTATTTCTGCTTTATTGACTATGCCAAAGCCTTTGACTGTGTGGATCATAATAAACTGTGGAAAATTCTGAAAGAGATGGGAATACCAGATCACCTAATCTGCCTCTTGAGAAACCTATATGCAGGTCAGGTAGCAACAGTTAGAACTGGACATGGAACAACAGACTGGTTCCAAATAGGAAAAGGAGTACGTCAAGGCTGTATATTGTCACCCTGCTTATTTAACTTACATGCAGAGTACATCATGAGAAACCCTGGGTTGGAAGAAGCACAAGCTGGAATCAAGATTGCTGGGAGAAATATCAATAACCTCAGATATGCAGATGACACCTCCCTTATGGCAGAAAGTGAAGAGGAGCCAAAAAGCCTCTTGATGAAAGTGAAAGAGGAGAGTGAAAAAGCTGGCTTAAAACTCAACATTCAAAAAACGAAGATCATGGCATCTGGTCCCATCACTTCATGGGAAATAGATGGGGAAACAGTGAAAATAGTGTCAGACTTTATTTTGGGGGGCTCCAAAATCACTGCAGATGGTGATTGCAGCCACGAAATTAAAAGACGCTTACTCCTCGGAAGGAAAGTTATGACCAACCTAGATAGCATATTCAAAAGCAGAGACGTTACTTTGCCAACAACGGGCCTTCTAGTCAAGGCTATGGTTTTTCCTGTGGTCATGTACGGATGTGAGAGTTGGACTGTGAAGAAGCTGAGCGCCAAAGAATTGATGCATTTGATGCCTGGGACATATATCTCCCCATTAAGAGAAAATGTTAATCCCACAGGTCTGACTCATTAGATGGTGCCTCTTCTCCCTCTTAATTTCACATGAATTATTCCTGAAACTGCCTAACCACACTTAAGAGTGTCCCAGTTCCATCCTTTGTGAAATGGGAGAGCAAAACTATATAATCTGTCAATATGCTTAACACAGATTCCTAAAAGACTGTGACCTTTTTCAGAGATAAAACATGAGCAACAGAGGTGGATCATCATATGACCATCTAATGAAATAATTGTTATTATGACATAGTTCAATAAATTCCTAACACTTTTCAGGTGTATTTTTATTGTCTGCAACTGAATACCATACTTCAACAATCTTAAATGAAATTTCAGCATACAAAAGAGGTAAGAAAATGTATTCAATAGTTTACTTATATGTAATACCTGTTAATCATAAAGTCAGTTGACTAAGTTGATTTGAACATTTTTAATTTGGTATTATCAGAATTATCTATAATTTGAAATAGCCTCAAAGTCTAATTATGGTCTCTTTTTGTGTTGGTTGGCTGGTTACAGTTTTGTTGCCTTTTTTTTTTTAACTTGTTTGATTTTTGTGAGAAAGAGTTGGCAAATGTTTTCAAATATTTGTTTAATACATGATGATGTCTACACAAACCCATGGACAATTTAATGCCTTACTAGACCTTTCCATATTAGAAATACATAGTATTATACATTTTAGTATTCACTTTATCTATCATGATTTTCAACAGTTTAAAAAAATAATAATAAAAGATGAAATATACATGAAAAAATGTGTGGAATTCCCTAATCACCTCCCTGGAACCTGACTCTGACAAAAACACAGTGTGGATTCTACCATTCTCAAAACACTTTCATCAAACTATTTGGTTCCAAGTATAATTCCAAGTGTGTTTTTTTGCTGTTGGAAAAATTCCAGTACAGCTAGCAACATGAGGGACCAGAAATCTTCTATGACAGCTTGATCCATCACAGTTCAGGTGAATGACCTATGAAGTTAAAGGTTACGAAAAGAAAGAAAACCTTCTAAAGGGAATATAAAAATGGATACTCCCAGATGTTGGGTCACTCAGGCACTAAAGTAAGATCTATGGTTCCCTGCAAGAGGCTGCTCTCCAGGGGCTTTATGGAAGAGGCAATCACTTTATCTCGCAACTGAGAGCACACAGAGAAGGGAAAACAATGTGTGTGAGGTTCAAGAGAAAGGCTACCAACCTTTCCAGCAAGAAGGAATAATGCTTCTGACTCCCAGCCAGCAGGGAATACTAAGCAAATGTTTCACATAAGGTCAGATTCTCTATTCGGGCAGTGTTTTGAGCAACCCCAAGCATTTAAGTGGCCTCATTAATCTTCCTAACACCCCTCAATGTAAATAGGTAGTAATGAGGAATATCGTCATTCTGCAGGGAGAAGGCAGTGCTGCAGGAGGTTGAGATTAAATTCTAAGAGCCTTTTAGTTACATAGCTTAGGGGAGCTGGTCTCTATTGCCATGTCCCACCTCTCATTACAGAAGTACAAAGCAAGGGTTTAACAAGGCTGTAAAGGTTCAATTTTATGGCCATAGCCAATAAACCTATGAGATTTTCTTCCCTTGGTTTGAACTTACTCTTTATCAAATGTATGGAATAAAATTTGACATGCACATTCAAATGTAATAACTGTATTACTTTTAAGAGTGATAGATGAGGAATACATAGATCCAGTAAACTGAATAATTCAAATCACAAAGCCAATGAATTTGACAGACACAAACCAACAGTTCTTAAGCTCCTCCATCCTTCCCCCACTAAATATCTGAGTGTATGGTCTCCCTCTTGACCAGAGTGTATTTCTTTCTGACTGATTATAGGAATGAATAACTCATTCCCACCTCCCATCACATACCCCAGTGGCCTATTAGAAACAAATCACTAAGCACAACAATATATTCTCTGAGGGAGCAGCCAGGACCTTAATAGAAGAAGTTCATTTGTGTCTTCATGTAAAGTAATAAAATTCAGCCAGCATTAAAGAAAAGGTTGAGCCTTCATGAGCATATTAACTAAATGATTCATTTTATCTAGAGACACCATAAAACTTAACTCTGACCTCCATTAATTATGAAAGACACAGGTGTTTTAAAATGACATTCGCTTAGAATAACTCAATTGGTCTCCGATGAATATAGTTATAAAATCAAAGGAAATAATTTCAGGTTCTTTTTGAACATTTAGGTTAGAGGCTTGCTTATAACGGAGGAGCAGAAGATTGAATAATTAAGAAATTACTTGGCACTAAGAAAATCAAGCAAATCTTGATTTCCTTACAGAAAAGCAAGGAAATCTATGAAAAAATGGTTTAAACAACAGTGATAGAAACGTACATGCGTGTGTGCTAAGTCGTTTCAGTCGTGTCCTACTCTGTGTGACCCCATGGACTGAAGCCCACCAGGCTCCTTTGTCCATGGGATTCTCCAGGCAAGAAGACTGGAGTGAGCCACTATGCCCTCCTCCAGAAAATCTCGACCCAGGGATCGAGCCGGGATCTCTTATGTCTTCGGCATTGGCTGGCTGGTTCTTTACCACTAGTGCCCCCATGTTTGTTGTTTATTAAAGTTTAGACCACTACTGATGATGAAACAATCTGAAAACAAAATACCCATTGCACATAAACTGGGACCATTTGGGTAAATCTGAGAGTGAAGCTAGTCTCACCTGTACCTGAGTCGGCTTCACCTGTTCTGTGATTTCCCATTAGTGCACGATTCCATCCTAACTGTTGTCAATATTCCACTGGCACAGAGGCTGACACTGTGACTTCTTACCTGACACACGGATTTATAGTTGCAGAGACAGACTTAAAGATTAAAATATAATAAATGTGTGACTTTGAAGCTAAAGAAAAGTAGTGTATATATCTCTTAAAGCACAAAATGTTTTCATAAATTATTTTAATTATCTACATTTAAATATTTAACATTTCAATTGCATCAAAATTTTAAGAATATGAAGATTTAATTTCAGCATGTAACCAACTCACTTAGTTCACCAACCTATCTATAATTGCTATTCCTAAGATTTTCATTACGCTGATTGATTCTAAACAAATTTCAGGAGCTTTTATTTTCTGTTACTTTAACCACTCCAAAAATATCTTTTCAATGTACTATTCTCATAAGTTTTTGGGAGTCTAATTCTGCTTTAATATTACCAATTTATAAATAGTGGGATCACATTTAGATCACAGGTTTTGAATACTGACTTTTTTTCACTTTGCTAATATATTTTGCAGTGTGGTGACAAATGTATAATATCATCATATTATAAGCTACCTCTTCAGTCAGAATTTTTCCAACACTCTTTGAAAAATAATAAATACATGGACTTTTGGCTATAGCATATTATATGTAATTCTGATTTTATTACTATTATTATATTATTATAATACCATATGTGTCTAGTGCTCACTCTCCCAAAATTATACTGGTTTATCTCATTACCTATCCTAAAAAAAATCCATTTCAAATCCATTGAAAGTCTTGATTACTATAAAAAAAGTTCCAAAGAATACATCAAAACCAAAATTAAACCATATTAATAGTACTCTTATATATTTAAATACCAATATTAAAAGGCACACAAGTAGATGGAAACCTCTTACTATTTTGCAAGTAGAATCAAATAACAGAGATGGATTTTTAGTGGTTAGTAAATTCCAGAGATATGAAATCAGGAAAATCTTCTTCCCATAAGCATATTTAGGGACAAAGTTATTAATCATTACTGTCAACAAAATATTAGTAGTTTGAATTTTGTTCCTGGTCGCTCAGTCATGTCTGACTCTTTGCGACCCCATGGATCATAGCCCACCAGGCTCTTCTGTCCATGAGGATTCTCCAGGAAAGAATACTGGAGTGGGCTTTCATGCCTTCCTCCAGGGGATCTTCCCGATCCAGGAATCGAACTCAGGTCTCCCACACTGCTGGTGGATTCTTTACCGATGGAGCCACCAGGTAAGCCAATTTAAACTTTATTATGTTCTAAACATTATGTGCAAATTTCTAAGTGCTTTGAAGATTACAGATCATGATTTACTGCTCTAAATTTAACTCATGACTTCTGCTTTTCTGGTCCATTGGGTATTTAATTTGTTCCTTTCCATTTTTCAATTAATAGAGATCATTTTTCCTTGAAAAACTACCAACTGTATTATTTTATGATTCCTTTAACCTATGCTTTCCTAGGAATATTGACTCTGCAAATTATCTCCATATATACTACTTTTCTGGGTTATCTCAGAATTAGTAAAACCTGAGATCTTTTTCATGTTTCTCTCATAATAGAAGAACTCGAATTCATTTCTCAAATGCTCAATTCCAGCTGATGGCATTACAACAAGCCAGTTTCAAACCACAGTCCCAAATCTTATCTTTGATCCTTGTTCTCAGCCACCTATCACGATTGGCCATCAATCACCATCAACCCAAAGATGTCTCAAAGCTGACTTATCTCCATCTTCACTATCACTGCCTGAGTTTAAATTCTCTGTACTGTCACTTGACCCAGATCCCCCAACTGCCGTCTGTACCTTCAAACGCTAGTGCGTTCTGCACACAGTCTAGTGGGAGAATCTCTCCGCTACAAATATGAACTTATAAATACGCAGCTTTAGAGATATCCGGAGCTCCTACTGTCTTTAGCAGAGGTTTGCCAAGTCTGCCAGGCCAGAGGATTACCAGAAGCTTGATTAGATCAAAATTCCAACCTTACCCAGGTCTCCCACATTGCAGGCAGACGCTTTAACCGCTGAGCCACCAGGGAAGCCCATACTTTTAGAAAGTCTAATTCAAATGTTCTGAGGAGAGGCCTGGCTATCAGCATTCTTGAGAGCTTTCTCAGACCACGCTACTGACTGCCACAATTGGAAACACAGGTTTACAGGATGAAATCCCCACTCCTCCATAATCTAATGCCCCAGCCTCACCTACGCCTACCCCTCCTCTCAGTCACTAACAGGTCCAGTCAAGGCGAGCTCCTGTCAGCCTCCTCAGCATCTGAGTTCCCTGTTCTATGATCCTCCTGGAGACCTCTAAGGCCAACTGAAAAAGCAACTTCTCAGTACACCCATTTCACCTTTCTTTCCTCTTGGTGTTTTCAAGGCTCTTTACTCAGGCCTCCCTGGAGAATGTAACCATTCCTGTTTCCCATACTCATCAGGCCAGGAGTCAGGAAAATATTTCATGGGCTAATTAGCAAACACTTCACCTTTGTGGCCCTGTGGAAACTACTCATCTCTGCAGTGAAAGCTGGAAAGCAGCCATAAGTGATGTGCAAATGAATGGGTGTGGCTGTATGCCAATAAAACTTTATTTACAAAAGTAAGAGGCCAACCCAGGGACCTTAGCTTGCCAGCCTATTGCCTTAGGATCTGAAGTCTTTACCAGGTAGACACTCTGCTGCATCTTCACCTCCCCTTGCCTAAGATACTTCCTGGCACAAAGTAGGTTCTATAAATATTTGATGAATGAAGAGCAGCAAAGTGAACTAATAAATTCTGATGGAACCCATGTGGGACTGACTACAAGAAAACTCTCAACACTCAAGACTTGTAACACACACATGCACTCAAAGGCTGGTTAATTTTTATCATTCAGGGAATATGGGGAAAGGGAAGACTATATTAACTAAATAAGGAACGATTCTGCTAGGTTTATTCTTCTTTGCCCTACCTCCAGCAGAAAGAAAAATGCAGAGACTTTTTGTTTGTTTGTTTATTTAATATAATAGCAAAAGAAGCACAATGGTTGGATGGTCCTTCCCACAGGAGTGTCTGCAGACTACCTGCCTGTTAAAAGCTCACACTCTGGGACCACCCTCCAGGCCCTTGGTTCAGAAGAGCTGGGAGAAGAGGCAGAGGGAACTTCATTTTGAATGACTGTCCCAGGTGATATTTAGATACACAGATGTTTGGTAAATACTGAACAAAATGTAACAAAGCAAGAAAACAAAGAACAGATTTAAAAAAAAAAAAAACACGGATTAGGTTAATTAACCAAACAGGTCTATTGGAAGAAAGGTGGAAAGAAGGAAGATAAGCTAAGAGAATCTTAAGAGGAAAACACACCTATGTAGCAAGAGCCAACAGGAAAAAGGAAATATTTAAATCTTAGAGTACAGTTTAAAAAAAAAAAAATCCCGCTGGGGTGGTATAAAAACGAAGAGCAGAAATGAAAGCTCCATCCCTCTGTTCATCACCAGCTGTCTTCCTAAGTCATAATTAATATAAATACTATGTCAACATCATCATTACTAGGGATTTCTTTGCACAATGGGGGTTTACTGCTTTTTGGATTCACTCCTAATTGCTAATTTTACTCCACTCAGCATGAGTTACCTTTAATTGTATAAACTGGAAAATGGAAAGAAGTTGTGGCTAATGGAAGGAGAACTGCTGATCTCATAAAAGTCTCCAGTTTTTCTTTTAATTATAGACTGCTTCCAACAGATTAACTCCAAGGTAAACTTTGAAAGAAAAATAGGAATTATAGCCATCAAGAAAGGAGAACATTATATTGGTCAAATCTCAAAGGTGACACATGACTTCAAAATTTAGCTCCACTTGTTTTGAATCAACAGCAACATCATTTTGAAAGGAGAAATTTACACTGAGTAGATGCCTGCCCATTCATTTAAAGCGATCTTATGACACTATATGCTTGGAATACTTAAAGAAAATTCAGTACCAGCATAACAAAAAGCAAGTTAATCTTTTTTTTTTCTTTTTATCTTTGTTTTGGTAGATTCAAATCATGGGCAAACCAATGGGCTAAAATAATATACAAATGTTTCAAGACCAATTTTCTGTGAACATAAGAGAGACCAAGCTCTGCCTTGAAAGCAGGTAGATTTTAGCTTTTGTTTTTGATAGAAAACATGCTGATTTGAAATCTATACTATTTTTCACACAGATATGTACAGAAATTTCTTTCAATATATGGAACTAGTCCATTGACCATAATGGTAAGTCAGAGGACTCTATACAAGGCACATTCACAACTCTTGGCTGGTACCCATGTTGAATCAGGTGGGCAAGGAAACCCATGCAACCCCATTACCTTTTCAATTAATATTTTTATGAAGTTCCCATTGTGTGATGCAATTTTAAAATTTAAAAACTTTTTTTAAATGAAATAAAAAATTCCCCAAGACATACATAAATCTTATGTTTGTCATCAATTATAATTTTTTACCTGACCCTGTACTGGTCTGGAGAGGGAAATGGCAACCCACTCCAGTGTTCTTGCCTGGAGAATCCCATGGATGGAGGAACCTGGTAGGCTGCAGTCCATAGGGTCTCTAGGAGTCGGACACAACTGAGCGACTTCACTTTGACTTTTCACTTTCACTCATTGGAGAAGGAAATGGCAACCCACTCCAGACAGTATTCTTGTCTGGAGAATCCCAGGGATGGGGGAGCCTGGTGGGCTGCCGTCTATGGGGTCACACAGGGTCGGACACGACTGAAGCGACTTAGCAGCAGCAGCAGTACTGGGTCTATGGGCTTCAATTCTGTCCCACTGGCAGATGGGTGGGCCTCCTGGACTCACAAGTGCTTGTGTAAGAGCTCAGAGATGAGTGTTCTTACCAAAATACCATAGATTGCAAGAGCGTGCTCTTCAGTGATAGGTTTCTATTACATAGAAGCTTGTTAGAGAAGAGGAAGATAATCAGAAAACAAATTATAGGAAGAAAATGAATGAAAGACCAAGAAACAAACAAAAGCTGAAAGAAGCTCATGCTCTCTCTGAGGAAAAAACTCTTTTTTTCTTACTATTTATTGTATGGCTTTACACTTTACAAAAATATGGCTAATTTGTAAACACTCTAATTGCTGTCAAACACCTTTTGGTGTGTAGATCAAATTAGTTGCCACTTGGAATAACACTTGAATTCAATACAGAATCACTAGCTATCCATACACTAAGCTGAAACACCAAAGACAGATACATTGGGAGAAGAAAATGTCGTTAGTCTCCCTTTGATCTACTGTTACAATCCTATACACAGTGAAACTGGAAGTTGAACCAATTTTGTGAAATATTATAACTGTGAATTATTATCATTACTTTTATAATTATCCATGCAAAAACCTCTAAGCCTTCAACATAGCCTTTCACTGAAATTTTCACACACATGTATACATATATAGACGTATATGCGTATATACGTGCATGCGTGCATGTGTGCTAAGTCGCTTCAGTCATGTCCAACTCCTTGCGACCCCATAGACTGTAGCCTGCAAGGCTCCTCTCTGTTTATGGGCTTCTCCAGGCAATACTGGAGTGGGTTGCCATGCCCTTCTCCAGGGCATCTTCCTGACCCAGGGATCGAACCTGTATCCCTTAAGTCTCCTCCAATGGTAGAGGGTTCTTTACCACTAGCGCCACCTGGGAAGCCCATGTATATGCATACATAAATATATGAATGTGTTTATATATATATACACACACAAAATGGAAACTGTTTTTAGTAGGTCTTTTTTAGCAAAAACATATACAAACCATCCATAAAATACTGTCCCAACATATAAACAAATAGAAATGAAACACTGTGGGAAAATAACTGAAAAGGTTAACTGCGATTATTTCTGAAATTGTGTTTTTTCTTTATGCTTTACAGTACTTTCTCTAAAATGAAAGTGCCTGAGTCTCATCACTGAAAATACAAACATCTTTAATTTTTAAAGAGGCATGGGTAAAATAGGATATGAGTATCAATGCTTTTAAAATAATATGAAAGATAATGTGCATCTTGGAAATGATAAATGTAAGGATCCTTCCAGAAACTGCATGAATTCAGATGCAACTACCTCTGGTACCACATAGCCACAAATCACCTAAAGAGATGTGGTTTTTGAATTGATTTTGCTTGTTTTGCTTTTTGTTTTTGTTTTGCAAACAAGAGAACTTTTTGCAAGGAACACAAAGAATGTTTAACTGAATTCAGTTTCAGGAACATAAAGTACCACTGGTATAAAGTGAAACCACCCAACAATAATAATTAATAATAACAACCACCCAATAAACCAGCAATGGCTGTACAATGCCTAGTACTAATTATGAAAAAATAAAAAGACTATCATTGTAGTTTTTCACCACTTACATATTTAAACAACTAAAGATTTCTGAAATATACACCTGCTACCTAAACCTTTTTTGCTAGGTCAAGCCCTCCCAAACAGGAATCTGACGGCTGGGTTATTTTTAAAGTTTGATAACTGGCTCACATTCCCACTTAAACTTTCTGAGCCTAATCTCCCCATGTGTACCTTAGGTAAAATTGCTCTTCTCCACACACAGTGATATCTGCCCAAAAGGCAGATGTGCACGTATGCCAAAGCCCACATAGACCCACACAGCTTCCCCACCACTGCGGGCTTACAGGATGCCTGTTTCTGTGACAATCACTTTTCCTGGATTATTTCACCTAATCCTCACAACAGCTGACAGGGATAGAAATAAATATATCAGTTTTAAAGAGAAGAAAATTAGACTCTCAAATGGGCTCAAGGTCACACAGTTAAGCAAGTCTGCCTTCTCCCTTCTTTGCCATCAAGTAATCACGATGCATTATATCCTGCTCTAGAATAGAAAGCACAGCCCATGCTCCTAGGGGTGCTCATCTGCAATTCAAGTTTAATTGCGCATGCCAGACTTCTATGTGCTAAGTCTGGCAATGCTATTGCTCCTGGTCATTATGCCATAGCATATGCCAGGGTGATTCAGTGGGTAGTCCAATCCCTTCCACGTCTGGGCTGGGACTGTGCTAGGGGAGATGGATGCAGATCTTGAGAAACTCTAGGATGGAGACCTCCAGGGAGGTCAGAATGGAGATTTTCAAGGACACTGAGTAGGAAACCTTCAGGCAGGCTCTGGTGGAGAGCTCAAGGAATAATGGGATCGATCCCTCCACCCATAGTGGGATGGAGACTGTCAGGAAGAGGAGTTCCCCGGGAACAATTCTCAGGTGTTGTCCGAAGCCAGGACAGAACGATGGTGATGTCGCTTCCAAATCTTAGTTTTCTCAGGGGCTTCTCATATCCGCATTAGGAGAAATCTGTGTCCTTGACCAAAAGCCTACCACTTGCAGAGTGTCGGCACGTATGTGAGGCAGCCGTGTCCCTGTAGCGTGAAGGACGCCCAGAAACAATGGAGAGTCTTTTGAGCCAAGTTCACAGGAACACTATTTCCAAAGTTAGCTGGAGTGGAATGAGAGATGCAGGACTCTGCAACACCGGTTGGGGTCACATTTGCACCTGCTATGCCAGCCGGCAACCTCTTCCCCTTGGCTGAGGGTGAGAGTCCATTCACTCTAAGGATAAACTTCGGGGCTTAGAGAGTGCTGCTCACTGTGTCCTTGCGTAAATCTGGGCATCTGAATAAGTGCGCTACAACCCCACTCCCTTTTCCGTAAGTGTCCTACCAAATGCAGACATATCCAAGTCAAATCCTGGAAATATAGACAATGAATCAACAGAAATCTTTGAACTTCTAGCCAAAGAGAAACTCTGCTACATCTTAGAGAAACAAGAAAAGACAGATCAGGTTACGAGCACACTGCAATGTTTAAAATGGAAAACTGACAAGGACCTACTGTATAGCACAGGGAACTCTGCTCAGTATCACGTGCCAGTCTGGATGCCAGGGGAGTTTGGGGGAGAATGGATACCTGTATATGTATGGCTGAGTGCCTTTGCTATTCACCTGAATCTATCTCAACATTATTAACCAGCTCCGACTCTTTGCGACCCCATGGACTGTAGCCTACCAGGCTCCTCTGTCCATGGGATTTTCCAGGCAATAGTACTGGAGTGGATTGCCATTTCCTTCTCCAAGAGATCTTCCCGACTCAAGGATCGAACCCGGGTCTCCCACATTGTAGACAGACGCTTTACCATCTGAGCCACCAGGGAAGTCCTATAATAATTAATTAATTAGTTGGCTCAGTCCTGTCCGACTTTTTGCAACCCCACGGACAGTAGCCTGCGAGGCTCCTCTGTCCATGGGATTTTCCAGGCTAGAGTACTGGAGTAGGTTGCCATTTCCTTCTCCAGGGGATCTTCCTGACCCAGAGATTAAACCTGGGTCTCCCATATTGCAGGCAAATGCTTTACCATCTGAGCCACCAGGGAAGCTCTAACCAGCTATACCCCAGTATAAGAAGGTTAAAGCTTGGGGGAAAAAAGACAGACACATCCTCCACCATGCAGTTCTTCACCATCTGACAACGGGGAAGGGGAGCGTTGAAACGTGACGAACAATAATACAGTAAGGGCAGTAAGGAAGGCAGGTGGCCGGTGTGCTGGCCGAACCGTGCAGGGCAGGGAACATGGCAGCTCAGGCCCAGAGGCGGGCCCTTGAGCCAGATCCCTGCAAGGAGCAGGGGTTTCCCCAATGGGTATCCTGGGACGGCAGTTGGAGGCAAGCTAATATTCCAGGAAAGCACAGGAGGGTATCAAGTCCCAGAGGCAAGAGAATGAACATTTTCTAGTTGTGGGCAACGTAAATAATTCCGCATGCCTGGACTATGTGAGAATAAAAATGATGTGTCTCTCTGGCATGCAGGACCATAAGCCGGAGGTTCCGATAGGCCACACCAAAGAGCTAACAGATGATTCCTGGATTGAATAATATTTCTGCAACATACGTGAAGGCAAACAAGTTGTACGTGCTCCAGAAGGAGCGACTGAGGAGGGTATTTGTAAAAGATGACTTTGGCCATGGTATGCAAAAGGAAGAGAAATTCCAGAGGCCTGCAATGTATGGCCAAGGCTCCCAATGATGGAATTTGATGAAAGTCAGCATCAGAAACCCCCATTGCAGTGCCAGTGGCCTAAAGGCAGTAAAAACCCCACGTAAGCCCTCCCAAATTCACTGTCCATTCAATAAACACTGAAAGAGATGCAAGTGGCACGCTAAGTGCCAGGAACTAAGCCAACTCTGTCTATTCATTTAAGCGACAACCGCACATCTCAAGTCTTCAAGTATTAAGTGGATGCACACGATCTTCTTAACATCTGAGAGCAAATGTAGTGATTCTAGAAACTGTTCTGTGTCCGTCCAGGGTGCTCAGAGCCTAAGCCAGATTTAGCTGCACTCAGGTAGAAATTCCACAACCACTCTTGCTATGAAAGGGATATTTCATCATCTAGTAAATTTGGCCGAAAAAGATAATGTGCACTCACTCTTCTGCCCAAAGTACTTTCCTTGGCTGCCAGAAGAGTTCAAATCCACAAATCACCTCTTAACGTTATTACATCATTTCTCCTAAGAGATGAATAGAAAATATTTTATCTCCACCAGTCTCAAACACACTGACAAGATAGGTGACTTGAAGTCAGGGAGGATGCACGTTTTCTGAGGAAGTCATGGCGAATGTCAGGAATACAGGACTAGATCTGTTCTGATCGGGTTCCAGTGGCCACACCGCCCAGCTGGAAGGTCAGGCATTGACTTGGACTCAGAAGCACGGGCTCTTTAAAAGAAATAAACAACAGCAACTCCCTTGAATTCTCAGTTGACTGGCAATCAGCATAACAGAGGTCACAAAGAAAGATAGCAACAGATGTCGGAATGGACATCAAGGCCTCCTATTCTCAAGAACTGTGCTAAATTGAGAAATAAAAACATGCTGTTTGGAGCAGACGGTCTGGGTCTGAAAGCGGGGACCATTTGTTATTAGACATAATAAATGTGTCTCCGGGGTAACATATTTATCCAGTTTCTGCCTCAGTTTCCTCATCTCTAACACAGGGATGGTGATAATACCTACCTCTCAGGTGTCATAGGAGGAAAAAAATACTGAATTAATTCATGGTAGAACAGCTCCCAGCACATGGGTATAAAGAGTAGCAGTCCTCCTATTAGAAGTAGCATGTTCAAAAAAAAGAAGTAGCCTGTTCATGACACTCTTACATGGAACTTTATTCTGAGATGAACTATTACTTAGCACTCGTCAGCTCCGGCAGGGATGCTCGCGTGTAACTGCAGAGACATAAAATGAAGTCGAAAATATCTGCAAGGGCAAAACGTCAGATCTCTCACCTTGCTCCTACAACAAGTTCTTTCTGTCCTGGATCAAATGTTAACTGCGAGAAATCCACAGCATTCTTCGCTCTGAACTCCCGCAACCAGGGGCCAATTTCTAAACAGGAAAAATAAATAAATAAGAAGATAAAAAATGAATATTTTTTTACCCCCTCCAGGGACCCACAGAGAATGCACACGAGGTAGCAAACATTACATTTCAGAGAGGATTTGGAGGTCCCCCAACGGACGGCTTAGGGGTCACTGGAGGTTTCTGTCAGGATGTCACAAAATCCACACTGAGAACGTGTAAAACACAGAGGACAGCCACCCAGTAAAAAGGGAGCAAGACACCAAGGCTGGGCTGTGATTTACAAGCCAGATGTGCGTGTTCCTATAGGATCTGGGCTGGGCAGACGATAACACAACATTCACAGGGCTCATCAGAGGAGTACCGAATGCAAACAAGACCATTTCCTGTGCAGCCTGGTGGGTAGGGGCCACAGAAGTAGAGAAATCACCACAGTCCCCATCTGGAAAAAGGACAAACACAGGAGCACCATTTGCCTTCTTCCAACGTGGACATTCCATTTCCCTGGCCTGTGAGTTTCAACGTAAGCCCCGTGATTAGACTAGTTAAACACATTCAGTCCTTTCTGGATGAGAAATTCACAGTAACTCCTGACCTCATTTACATTTTTTCTATGGAAAATCAGAAAACAGCCACTCTTTTCAGACTGTTTTTTTTTTTTTTAACAAGCTCTGTTAACTCCTATGAGGCGACCTCCAGCCTAGAGTCCAGTTATTATAACATGACAGTGCTGGAAAAGGCGAGAACTCGGCTTTATGAGCCGTTTTTGCAACTTTCATTAGCTGGTTTCTTTCACCAAAAAAGTCTTCAGGGAGTTGCCTGCCAGTTGTGCGGAACCTGATCATTATCCTTGACAATTAACCACTTGATCTGACTGTCTTTTTCCTTGGGTTTAATATTCTGAGTGGCATCACTCTGATGAAACAGGGGCATGAAAACGGGCAAATCCACACAGCTATTGGTTTGAGGAAACAACTGTGCCACACAGAAATAATCTCATTCCACAAAAACAGATGCTAAAAACAGATCTAATATGCCCCTGTCCTAAGACATGTCCTGTAGAAAGGCCTTTGTTGACATGAAGCAGGAAGATTATTTTCAAGCAATTGTTTTGTGAAACAAATGTAGAATTCTCTAATATCAGTTATTGGCAGGGAGTGGCGGGGGGGAATGAAATGAACTGAAAAGTTCTAGTCTACTTAAAGCAAACCAAGGTTGAGTTATACAGAGATCTGTATTTAGTTTTTGAAATTTTAATGTATACTGTATCTTGATTCTTTTTAGTATTTTATATAAAGTTTTTCATTTCATAGGCAAGTCTATTTTTAAAAAATACTTATTTGCAGCAAAATAAGTACAAGATCCTAGAGCTATGAAAAAGCTGTCAATAAATAGTCTGTTTTAGGAGTTTCTAATTTAGTTAGGGAACCAGCACTAATATCTTCTTTAAACACAGTATCTATAGATACAGGGCTTCCCTGATGGCTCAGATGGTAAAGAGCCTGTCTGCAATGTGGGAGACCCAGGTTCGATCCCTGGGTTGGGAAGATCTCCTGGAGGAGGAAATGGCAACCTGCTCCAGTATTCTAGCCTGGAGAATTCCACAGATAAAAGATCTTTACAGTTATTTGCAGGTTTACAGGAAATATTCACACATAGAAAGGAGAGATGTTAGGGGCCTTAGGAACCAGAAAAGGAAAGATCTGACCAGAAATTGACAGAACAGCTGTGTCCTAGAGGAAGCAAGTGAGCCACGTGGGAGATCTGATGCCCCCTGTGGCCATAATGGAGAAGGCAATGGCAACCTACTCCAGTACTCTTGCCTGGAAAATCCCATGGAGCCTGGTGGGCTGCAGTCCATGGGGTCGGAAAGAGTCAGACACGACTGAGCAACTTCACTTTCACTTTTCACTTTCATGCACTGGAGAAGGAAATGGCAACCCACTCCAGTGCTCTTGCCTGGAGAATCCCAGGGGTGGCAGAGCCTGGTGGGCTGCCGTCTATGGGGTCGCACAGAGTCAGACACGACTGAAGTGACTTAGCAGTGGCCATAATTGGTATTGCTCATCTTCACTTCTATGGACCCCTGTTCAGTTTCTCTATTTGCAGGAGATGATTCCTAAGGCTCTTGGGTCCACATTGCTCACTGTGATGCCTGCAGCACTAAGGTACAGTAACTTGAATGTGATGAGTGATACTGAATGTGTGGAACAAAAAAGTAAGAATAAGCAAGTGAATTCAAGAGAATTAAAACTGAAAAGAAAGAGAAAAAAGAGAAAAGAGAAAGGGAAATGAAATGGCAACTCAAGAAATGATGGGAAAGGTACATTGAAATATAACTGTAAAAAAATCACTTCCAGGTTAAAAAGTCTAGAATTGACCTCATCTGTGATAGCAAGGCTCTGAGAAGGTTGCAAGCAAGCACTTCACACACAAAGCAAATATCTTAGGAATACAAAAGGGGCATTGACAGGCAGAAAAGAGGACCGAATGGAGGCAAGAACATCAGCTTTACAAATTAAAACTGATACAATTTAGGCAATGGCTATGAAAATGCAACGAGGATGTGATGTGAGAGTCTGGTTGGCCAGATAACTAATTGAAGAGGCCAAAGGGAATGAGTTAATGAAAAGAAAAATAGTTCTGAGATTCACTGAAGAGGAGAATATGATGAGTGAGACATAGATGTTGGGGTAAGACTGGTTTTAGAGAAAGCTAATGGCTTCAGAGTCCCTTGGAGTGCAAGGAGATCCAACCAGTCCGTTCTGAAGGTGATCAGCCCTGGGATTTCTTTGGAGGGAATGAAACTCCAGTACTTTGGCCACCTCATGAGAAGAATTGACTCATTGGAAAAGACTCTGATGCTGGGAGGGATTAGGGGCAGGAGGAGCAGGGGACGACAGAGGATGAGATGGCTGGATGGCACCACTGACTCGATGGATGTGAGTCTGAGTGAACTCCGGGAGTTGGTGATGGACGGGGAGGCCTGGCGTGCTGCGATTCATGGGGTGGCAAAAAGTCAGACACGGCTGAGCGACTGAAATGAACTGAACGGAACTGAATGGCTTCAGGGACAACCATGTAGAATGTCATTCATGAAAAATTTCCAGTGACACTGACTTCAGAGCCAGTCATTGCTAAGCATCTCTAAGACCTAGAAGTGTCCAAACAGTTGTTTTAGTTCCAGAGGCTCAACCTACAGATAGAAAACCCAGGACCAGGGAGTCCTGCCAGACTACAGTCTAAGGCTAAGGTCTAAGGCTTCATCCTCCCAAACTCACAGCTGCCAAAGCCAGGCATACATGCCACATCCAAGGCACTGAGGGGGACTAGGTGGTGAGAGGGCAGAGCAGAAGGCCAAGAGCTGACCCTTCTGTCCCAGGAGTGGAAACATGAGCAACATAAATGGAGAGAAAGCTATGAAAAGATGGGGGAAGAAAATCAGTCAACTGGTCTATCATGTATTCACCTTTTTTTTCACTGAGAAGAATTGGAAGACAGTAGCCAAAGGAACACGATGAAGAGACATATTCCAGGCTTTGGTCCCTATGCTGAACAACAGGAAAGTGCTTACATTACTTCCTAAAGCAACCTCAAGTAAATAAAAAGGACCATGTTAAGAGGGGGAAATGAGTTCACATCATAGCATTCTTTCAATATTATTCAATTCTCCTTATTTAACTGTCTAATGAACTCACCCATTAAAACTATATATTTTTATGGTTAACACTGGATCAAAGTTGGGCAATACATACATTCCCTTCTTTTCTGATTTCCCTGTGTGTTCTTCCAGAAGGTCGGAATATCTTGAATTTGCATAACGCATGGCCTTCTACTCTACTGGTGGCCATGAGGGCCTAGATGGGAAGTTCCTGCCCCGGTCCATCTCTTCAGCTGAAAAAATGCCTGCATCAATACCCACCCTGTCAAATTCCGCTATGAAATCAGAATCATGGTGTTCCATCCGCCTTTTCAAAGACCAGTCCCTCCAACTTTATTTCAACACCATCGCTTCCTCTTCAATCCCTTCCCTAGTTTGCCTCTTTTCTCCTCTCTTCTCTCCAATGTTGCCAGGCTCCTTCGCCTCTCCCTATATGAATATGCATACTCCTTGCATTAAAAAAAAAATTTTAAAACACATTTCCTTTACACTTTTTTGTGACTACAGTTTCAAACACCCAAATAATAAACTCCAAAGTGCAGTATGTTAAAAAGAGCTGCAGGCTTGGTTTTAGAAGCAAGTGTTGCCAACTGCTTGAGGAACCTATAAGACCAATTTCATATAAATTATTTCAGAGATTAAACAAAGAGATAAAGCTTCTCTTCTCTGTGCAGTTTGGAGGCTATAATGATCTTGATAAATTTGATACTGAGGTTGAACAGGACATTATGAAAAAATGAAAAGTGTGGGCAACTCTCATTTAAGAACTGGGTTGAACACATTCCTAAGGAAATACTTGGATTAGCATCTGACACACAGAGATACAGACACAAACACACACAAATTCATATGGTATAGGGTTTATTCTGGAGACGTGACATCAGAAAACCTACTAGCAGCGTTCACCACCACAATAATGGATTTTCACAGTAACATGAAAAATTCTCAATGCTGCTTTCTAAGGACACAGAAAATGAATAGTTATGGATGCATAAGAAGAGCTATGAAAGAACAAAGTCAAGTCAGATAGGGGAGGAGAGATCACCAGGGCAGGTGGTGGTGAACAAGCTCCCTGGATACAAAAGAAAGGCCAGGGAGAGTGAGGTAGCGAGGGTGGCACACAGCACGTGGGGTCTGGGAGAGACATCATCCGCAGGGACACTGACTTTGTTAACGCATCTCAGTTTCCCCAAATGATGAGCTTCCCTCCTCTGCACCATCCCTTTCTTCTCATCTTGCTGGGAGACCCATAGGATGAAATGGAACTTAAATATCACAGCCAATGGGACCACTGTTTGAAAGTCAAGTAGTGCCATTAAATCTATAGACGCAAATTGAATATTTTATATATATTTTTAATATTTGATATTAATCATCTTAGCTAATTTATTCATTACGCAAACATGATTGTTGAAATATGGCCTCTGGCAGTGACTTTCTGCCGCAGAATTAGCTGTGATGATTCATATTTGCCTTCTCTTAATACTACATGGGCACCCACATATAGTTCAAAAAACAGTCTAGCAGAAGTGTACTGATTCAATTTTTTAAAGTAGCCAGCTTCAAAAAATGATTCCTTTCATGAACATGTACCAGTATTACTAAATTTGGTCTAAACAACTGGCAGACATAAATTCCCTACTTTAACTCTGTTCAAGTTTGTCTTTCCTCATTCCTCAGTTAGTCAGTTCAGTCACTCAGTTGTGTCCAACTCTTTGCGACCCCATGGACTGCAACATGCCAGGCCTCGCTGTCCATCACCAACTCCCAGAGCTTACTCAAACTCATGTCCATTGAGTTGGTGATGCCATCTAACCATCTCATCCCCTGTCATTCCCTTCTCTTCCTGCCCTCAATCTTTTCCAGCATCAGGGTCTTTTCAAATGAGTCGGTTCTTCACATCAGGTGGCTAAAGTATTGGAGTTTCAGCTTCAGCATCATTCCTTCCAATGAACGCCCAGGACTGATTTCCTTTAGGATGGACTGGTTGGATCTCCTTGCAGTCCAAGGGACTCTCAAGAGTCTTCTCCAACACCACAGTTCAAAAGCATCGGTCCTTCAGCGCTCAGCCTTCCTTATGGTCCAGCTCTCACATCCGTACGTGACCACAGGAAAAACCACAGCCTTGACCAGACGGACCTTTATTGGCATTTTCATCACCACCCCCATCCCCACCAAAAAGAAGGAAAAGAAAAAGGAGTAAAAGTTACTTTTTCTTTTTAAAGCAAAAACTCTAAAGTTGTCCAAGTTAGTGATGACTGTATGTTAAGAAAGCCTTTTAGAGCCTGATAAGTAAGAATCACAGAAGACTCTGCTGTTGAAGAACAGTATTTGTCCAAAACCTGACAGTCAGTCCAAATATCAGACTCCTGGCTCCTCCATGGGCTGAAGGCTTCAGAGCAGACTGTCTGCAGATCAAGCTGATTTGTGGGCAACCTCCGAGGAGGAGAGTGGCTCTGGGTAGCCTGAGTTTCAGTCCTCATTGCTTCAAACCTTCGTCAATTAAGCAACTAGGAAAGCAGGATGGTAAAACTTCTTTGGGAAACTTGAAACCCATACTGGAAACTGAGTCACAGGCTAAACTGGATGGGTCTGGGGGATGGTGGCTAAAGATTGTTGAAAGGCACAGGTTGCAACATACATATCTTGAAATGAAAAGAGCAAATCAAGGCCTACTGTTTCCAATTCTAATAAGTTATATGTTGGTTTTAAACTATATCTAGTACTGCACGTGGAAACAATAATAATGCTAATAACATGATGCCTGGTAAAGTAGCTAACAAAAGGGGCTAACTTTTAAATAGTATACGCCACCTGCTAGGTGCTATCCTATGCACTTCGCATGTATTAAGTCTTGTATTTCTCCACCCGCCCCATTACAGGTGAGCAAACCGAGTCTTGCTGAGATCAACAGGAGTGATATTCAGCTTCTAGTATTGCAGCTATGGTTTTTAGCCCCACACTCAACTCAAACTACAGTGCACCTGAAATGCAGCTTCCTATGTGACACATTTGGAAAATAACAGGAAGAAAGAAAAATCAAAGACTTCTGCACTTTGAAAATGAGTTTATCACCATTGCTTTGGGCTTCCTGGTGGCTCAGAAGGTAAAGAATCTGCCTACAATGTAGAAGATCCAGGTTCCATGCCTGGGTTGGGAGGATCTCCCATTGCTTTATACTATCAAGCAAAAACTGCCACCCACTAAGTTTAATAAATAATACACTTGTTGGGCTTCCCTGATAGCACGGTTGGTAAAGAGTCCACCTTCAATGTAGGAGGCCCTGGTTCCATACCTGCGGCAGGAAGATCCACTGGAGAAGGGATAGGCTACCCACTCCAGTATTCTTGGGCTTCCTTTGTGACTCAGCTGGTAAAGAATCTGCCTGCAAGGCAGGAGACCTGGGTTCAATCTCTGGGTTGAGAAGATCCCCTGGAGAAGGGAAAGGGTACCCACACCAGTATTCTGGCCTGGAGAAGTCCATGGACTGTATAGTTCATGGGGTAGCAATGAGCTGGACACAACTGAGCGACCTTCACTTTACTTCACCCTAATTGTATTTACTGTTGTTATTACTAATAATGATGATCTGTATGTTAAGATCTATAGGAAAAAAACATTCACCATTTTCCCTGTGCTGTGTGCTCAGTCGTGTCCTACTCTTTGCAGCCCCATGGACTCTAGCCCACCAGGCTCCTCTGTCCATGGATTTTGCCACGCAAGAATACTAGAGCCGGTTGCCATTTCCTTCTCCAGGAGATCTTCCCACCCAGGAGTTGAACCCCTGACCCTTCTGTCTCCTGTGTTGGTAGGCAGATCATTTACTACTAGTGCCACCTCGAGGTTTTATGATTCAAGGGTTGTGATATAAATAAGGAAGAGGGAGAGAAAATGTCACTAACTATTTGCTGCTTTACAGGATGAAGAACATTCTGGAATGAAAATGCAGGGCGGAAGCCAAGGTTTCGACTTCTCAGCAGATTAAGCCACTCAACTCTGATCTGGGGGTATAGGACACTGTCCCAAATGTGCAGGAGCGGGGTCCTCATCTCCCCCAGAGGGCACACCCCTGGGCATGGCCAGCGGGGGGAAAGGGCAGGGCGGACTCTGAGCTTAGCATGTGGAGGCTCTCCCTGTCTGACCTTCTCCCAGGCTGTGAAAGAGCCATCCTACCTCAAAGACACCTATTACTCTCTGAAGTTGGCCTGCGTCGCCCCGCCATGGACTTCATTTTCAGCTTCAGTGCATTACATGAACCATTCTATCAAATGCAATCTGAGCTCAAAATATGATTGGAAAACAGAGGAGTGGAATTTTAAAAAGCCCTAAGAAGAAGAATAGCATGGCAGGCCTGGGCTGTTCACTCCTCTGTCTCCATTTTTCTCCAACCCTTTCTCATCTGCTTTTCCAGGCCTGTTTCACCAAACAATCATTCAGAAGAAGGCAACGCAGAACAGTCACTTCAGGGAGTGGTTTGATGGCAGCTCCAGGCCCTGGTTCACCCCCGTGAATAAGATACACTCAGGCTTTTGAGACCTGAGACCTGATTCCTGTCTGAAATTCTTCAAGTGATTATCATAGATTTCAGCCCCCAAGTCTCATGTGGTTGTTCAGCAGCAGATCAAAAAAAAATTATAATAATAAAAATGTCATCTGGAGGAAACATGCAAATTCACAAGCATAAATGTTTGTGAATCAGAATAACTGATGTCTCTTATTTATACTTTTTAAAAAACTGTATTTTCCGTGTTTGAACTATCCTAGATGCCTTTACATGTTGAAAGCTTTTTATTACATTTAGTGTTCATAATCCTATAAGGCTATAATCATTGTGGTAGAAATAATTTTTTAAATAAAAATCTCTGAGATTTTGACAAATAAAACATCTTGCCAAATGCAACACAGTGGGGAAGGAGTTTAATTGGAGTTTAAACCTAAGACAGACTAAGGTAGTATTTCCATAAGGTCCAAATTAAAAATCAATTTTCCAAAGAACGTATATAAAGTACATTAATCCTTAGCACCTAGTAATCTATCTAAGTGGATTAATTTAGTAGAAACATGGTCGCCACCCACCAAAAGGGAGAAGAGTTGGAAAGGAGGGAACTGGTGTTGGTCTTCTGATGGGGAATGTGGAGGATTCAGTTCAAGCTGCCTCGCAGGCAGGGCAGAACTTGATGGAAGGTCCCAGAAGAAAGCAGAAAGAAGCCAGCACCCCCACAGTAACCAGGTGTCCAGGGGAAGAAGATCCCAACAGTGTAACATGTATCTCCTTCATTGTGGTGTTTCCAAGGCAGATGATGGTTACAGCAGCTAACTTACACGGGCAAACATGCTATGCTTTACTTTAGCTTTGTAGAAAGGCTGGGAAAATGTCCAGTTAATTTTGTTTCTTTCAAATGTATAGACCTCAAAGAATTAAAGAGTTTAAAATTTAAAATAAATAAATAAATAAATAAATTTTAAGGCCATACATGTAAAAAAATAATAATAAAATAAAATATTATACACCTAAAAAAAATAATAACTACGACCCAGAATCAAAGTAATTATAGTAGGACATGATATTGACTGTCCTACAATTCATACAGCCCTTATTTTATAGTTGATAAAACTCAGGGCAAAGAAGCAACATGATTCCAGAGTAACAGCCCATGAGTGGTAAAGTGGAAACACCAAGTCCTGTGTCTCAGAAGGACATCCAGTGGAAAACCATGCACTGGAAAACCATGAACTTATATGAGCACATAAAGCTTTCCAAATTGTCACATTTTAAGGGACCAAAATATCGATGTCTAGATTTAGGTAGGTAAAGGCAATGGCAACCCACTCCAGTATTCTTGCCTGAGAAATCCCATAGACGGAGGAGTCTGGTAAGCTGCAGTCCATGGGGTCGCTAACAGTCAGACACGACTGAGCGACGTCATTTTCACTTTTCACTTTCATGCATTGGAGAAGGAAATGGCAACCCACTCCAGTGTTCTTGCCTGGAGAATCCCAGGGACGGGGGAGCCTGGTGGGCTGCCGTCTGTGGGGTCACACAGAGTTGGACACGACTGAAGCGATTTAGCAGCAGCAGCAGCAGCAGATTTAGGTATATATTTCTTATTGAAACACATATTGGCAGATTCATGTGTATGTGTATTTCCATATGTCTATCATGCATATATACATACACAGATATATAATGCATATATATATATGGCCCATAATCAGTATATATTTACATATATATCTAGATACAGATATATCTCTATAGCTGTACATATTTATATCTAAATACAGGCATCCATAAGTTCATTCATATATACACATATGTGTGTACACATATGTATTTGCATAAGTATATATGAAGAGATATAAGAATATATACACATACACACATGTATATTACACACTGAATACCACAGTAAAGAAGAAAATAATGGTTTCAAGATCTTGCTATAGGAAACAACCAAAGTGTTCCACTGATGCAAAATTTTCTAAAAAAATAAAACCAAAATATTCAATAAAATCCTATTAGGTAAATTAAAATATTTTATATCAGTAAAAGAAAAATGATCCAATTTTTTTAAGAAAGATAAAGTATCTTTTATTTCCACTTTTATTTTTAAACCTAACACATAAAAGACAGCAATTTTTTAAAATTTTATTTGTATTTATTTATTAGGGTTTCCCAGGTGACTCAGTGGTAAAGAATCCGCCTGCCAACCCAACAGTCACAGTAGATATGGGTTAGATCACTGGGTCTGGAGATCCCCTAGAGGACGAAATGGCAACCCACCCCAGTATTCTTGCCTAGAAAATCCTGTGGACAGAGGGGCCTGGAGAGCGACAGTCCATAGGGATGCAAAGAGTTGGACACAACTGAGTATACATTCAATGCAATTTATTAAACTTTTTAAAATTAATTTTAATGGAGTATAGTTGCTTTACAGTGTTGCGTTTTTTCCCTGCACAGCAAAATGAATCAGCTGTGCATGTTCATTGATTTTGTTTCTCCAAATGTATAGACCTCAATTATTTTTACTCATCATATTAGCTATAATATACATATAACTCCTCTTTTTGGATTTCCTTCCCATTTAGGTCACCACAGAGCATGGAGTAGTTTCCTGTGCTGTACATTAGGCTCTCATTGGTCACATATTTTATGCATAGTATCAATAGTGTATATATGCCAATTATCTCATGTAACTCAAGATCAAAAAAACAATCAAAAAGTGGGCAGAAGACCTAAACAGACATTTCTCCAAAGAAAATATACAGATGGCCAACAAACGTGAAAAGATGCTCAACATCACTAATTATTACAGAAATGCAAATTCAACTGCAATGAGGTATCACCTCAGATCAGTCAGAATGGCCATCATTTTAAAAAAATCTACAGACAATAAATGCTGGAAAGGGTGTGGAGAAAAGGGAAGCCTCTTGCACCATTGGTAGGAATGTAAATTGATAAAACACAGCATTTTAAAATCTTAATAGTGTTTTGCTAGATTCTTTTGCTTTCAGCTGCATATCTGCTCACCTTGAGTCTGGTATTCTATCAAGTCTCTTCATATGTTTGCAATGATGTAATAATCCATTTCTCACTGGTTCACGATAGAAAAAGTCTACAAAGTGCAAGTCATGCAAAATATCTGTGCTCTGGAATTGGTTTCTTCTAAAATCCACTCCTTCACCTTGCACAGCCTGCTTGGCAGATTTCTAAGAAACTAAAAAGCTATGATAGTTCACTTCTCTTTAACTGTTCTGATTTGGGTGTCCTTAACTCACACACAATTCGAAAACCACAAGTCTCAAATTAGGCTATGTTTTATAGCCTGGAATCCATGTATAAGAGATATTCACAACATAAATAGACATTAAATAATAACCACAAGTCAGTTAAATTATAGGAAAGAATGCACTGCTCCAGGAAGGGCAGAAGTAGACCGCCAGCATCCGGGGGTGGCTGTTAGATAAACGCCGGCCAGGGTTTGCTGAGGGCGTACCTCACTCTTAGAAGGACAGCATTGCTCAGAGTTAGATAATTGCAGGCTATGCTGTTCTTGTTCATTTGCTCAGTCATGTCCGACTCTGTGACCCCCATGGACTGCAGCACACCAGGCTTCCCTGTCCTTCACCATCTCCCAGAGCTTGCTCAAACTCATGTCCATCGAGTTGGTGATGCCATCCAACCATCTCATCCTCTGTTACCCACTTCTCCTCCTGCCTTCGATCTTTCCCAGCATGAGAGTCTTTTCTAATGAGTCAGCTCTTCGCATCAGGGTATTGCAGGGTAACAGGGAACTAATTAAATGCATTTGATATTTATCCAGGGTATCTATTTTAAGAAAAATTTTAGGAAACAAAATTTCAGTGGGATTAACTACCATTCCATAACCAAATAAAATGTACTTCCTTTTTGAATGAAGGGTAGGATTTGTGATATCCACTGCGTCCCCTACTTTTCATTCATTTGCATGATTTTCTGGCCAAAACACTTATTCAGTCTCAGGATCGAATGTCAGTGTTAGGTGAGAGCCAGGCTTCTCTGGGCCCACAAATTCTTGAGTCGTTCAAGGTCCCCTGAGACACGTCTGGCAAGGTATAAAGAGAAGCTTCCGGAAAGCTGTCAGTAAACTAGGTTCATAATCCGCCTGGCAGGGGGCATTGCCTTCTCTTTTTAGTACTTTTAAGATCTGGAAACCTCCTGTTTCACTGAACCATCTGAAGCAATAACTGCTGGTGACTTCAGAATAAGAACCAAGCTAATCAGGGGCAGGTTTTACTGCTGGTACCTCACACAAGAAGCAATTTCTATTCATCCATCCATCAAGGCAGATTTTTTTTTTAGCTATAAGATTATGTAAATTCATATGTAAACTAAGTGAGACCCTCAAATTCTTGGACTGTGGCGGCCTTTGTATTCCTGGCTGCGAGGTTTGTGCTGAGACTGTCCTGCCCTGAACTTGGCTTGGCTTATAAAACCCTGCCTCATCCACAGGAAGCTTTCTGGGGGCAGAAGGTCTTAATTTTGCCTTGTGACCTGCAACATATGACTGTAGGCTATAAAATCTAATTGCAAAATCTTAATGTTGCGCCAGAGGACATTCAAAAGTAATTTCCATCAGATTTACAACTTTAGAATTACAAATGATCTTAATATGATGAAAAGTATAACAATGAACAATTTCTAGTCAACAGGCACTCTTGTGAGTCAGCCATGTGCTTGCGTGTCAGCAGTCATGACCAGAAGTCTGACAGGTACAAATAAAGCCACTTGCCACTGGGAAACTACAGAGACCGCAGGAAACAGCCTCAGGAGTTTCTTAGACCCTTAGGGTGTTCGGTTTTAAAATGCTGTTACACTTTGTTCTGCCACATATTCAGGCATTGACAGACTTTGGCTTTAAGAAAACAAATCATTTCCTGAAGTTAATATCACTCGCTGACAATTCATGTTCAGTTTCTTCTCAGGCTCCTTGCTATTTGGAAAAAGCACGTGTTCTAATCTAAGCCTCTGTCTCCACAGACCGCAGGATTCAGGGGAAGAAGCCAAGTTCTAACAACTCAGGAGACAAGGCTGGGTTGGGCCAGGAAGTCTCCTCACTTAAAGACATTTGAAAAAGTCCCAGGGTGTTCTCTGAGCAAGTATTGATTCTATCTGTACATTAGAACTAGGTTGATGTCCAAGACAGACCCAGATTTTTCTAGGAACTTTACAGTTAAGGATTATGATGATAGGTATAACAATAGTAAGGTGGGCTTCCCACGTGGTATTAGTGGTAAAGGACCTGCCTGCCAGTGCAGGAGACCTAAGAGACATAGGTTGGATCCCTGGGTTGGGAAGATCCCCTGAAGAAGGGCAAGGCAACCCACTCTAGTATTCTTGCCTAGAGAATTCCATGGACAGAGAGTCTGGTGGGCTAGTCCATGGGGTTGCAGTCAGACACAACTGAAGGGACATAGTACACACGTATAATAATAAGAATTGCTGTTGTTTAGTCACTAAGTCAGGTCCAACTCTTTGCAACCCCATGGACTATAACCTGCTAGGCTCTTCTGTCCATGGGATTTCCCAGGCAAGAACAGTGGAGTGGGCTGCCATTTTCTTCTCAACGATAAGAATATTCTTGGATAGAATAATCTTCTAAAGAATATTCTGTATTTATGTAGTCAACTAGTACTTCTTGAGTACCATCAACACTGAGGAACATACTGTAGGGATATACCAGCTTTATTTATGTAGTCAACTAGTACTTCTTGAGTACCATCAACACTGAGGAACATACTGTAGGGATATACCAGCTTAGGCGCAAAGTTCCACAAGAGAGAGATCTCTGCCCTCAAGACATTTATGATTCAGTGTAAAATGTGAGATGTCTACACAAGATAGTTATGCTGAAAGAGAGAAATGCTTGCTGGTCCCACGGGAAGTGTGATAATAAACACTCCAAGGTAGCACTGTCCAATGAAAATATATAGCAACCTACACATGTAATGTCAAATTTCAGTAGTGACGGTAAAAAATGTTAGGAAGCAGATAAAACTAAGTTTCAACAATACGGTTTATTTAATCATATAGCCATGGTATCATCTCAACATGTTATCAAAATAAAAATGTTTGAGATATTTTCATTTCATATGTATCTGCTAAGTCTCCGAAAGTCTCCGAAAGTGTATCTTACACTGCCTACTGCTTGTCTCAGTTTAGACTAACCACATTTCAACTGCTTGGTAGCCAAACGTGGCTAATTATTGGACAATACATATCCAAGGTATTAGAAAAACAGCCTCCATGGTAAGGTAGAGTCATTTTTCTGTTACCTCCACTACTAAAAAGGAAGTTTTGGATCTTCTCAGAACCAAATGCCACTAACACTGCAACTGAATCAGAGACTGGCTCTAGCCACCTAATCATTAACAAAAGTAATAACATGGTTCTTGGACTTTGGTTGACTTGGGTTTGAATCTCAGATGCCAAAGTTTTTATCAGTAGTACTGTGAGGCCACCACTATTTGCTTCCCCCCCACCACCCCCCACAAACAAACTATAAAACGAACAGTTCGGGTTGAGAAGAATATGTAAATTAATTCCCAGGACATAGCCCTCAGAGTACCTAAAGCATGAGAGGATCTCAAGGAATATCAGTTCCCACCATCACCACACTAGGTAGTCAAGTGTTAAGCTGCTCAGTCGTGTCTGACTCCTCTCCACCCCAAGGACTGTAGACCGCCAGGCTCCTGGGTCCATGGAATTCTCCAGGCAGGACGACTGGAGTGGGCTGCAGGGGATCATCCTGACCCAAGGATCCAACCCAGGGGTCCCACATTGCAGGCAGATTCTTTACCATCTGAGCTGGGTTTTAATCTCACAATTTTACTATGAGGACGGCTCTGTCAAATTTTTGACAACACCCTGAGGATCAGGCAACATATCTGACACCAGCTTTGCTGCCACTTAGAACTATATTCACTTTCACGTAAATCACGTTCTACCTGCTGAGGGTATAAAAGCCCTGCCGAATTTAGAAACACTCGAAGAACCGTTCAAAACCAACTGAAAAAGTAACACCCTTTGCCAGAAATCTACTAATCCATTGAGAAATTTTTCAGTAACAGGTTGACTCCACAGGTCTGGGGCATTCGAAGCTTGCATTTTGCAAAGAACAGTCTGACCCTTAACCAGTTCCTGGGAGATAGTCTCTAAGACCTTGGCATAACCTGCCTGATCAGGGTGACTCGGTATGCCTGATAGCCTTGATTGATGGTGGAGACCTTTGGCCATGGTGTATCAGTCTGACCTCCATAGGGACTGGAGGCTAAATCACTAAGATCAGCCACATGGGTGTTCCATGCCTACTGACTGAGTCATGAAAAGTCCCCAGGACACCAAAGCTCAAGTGAGGTTCTCTGGTTGGCACTGCTTCATGCATTTTGTCACACATCTTGCGAAGAGAGTGAGTGCTGTCCAGATGATTCTACTGCGAGAGAACAAAAAATCTTGCACCTGGCTTCTCCTGGACTGTGTTCTAAGTACCTTCTACCTTTGCTAATTTTAAAGCGTATCCTTTTTTATTGTGATAAATCATATTGAGTTGGCCAAAAAGTTCATTCAGGACTTTCTGTAAGATGATACAGAAAAACCCAAATGAACTTTTTGGCTAACCCATTAACTATAATAACTTTGTTGAATTCTGTGAATCTTCCTAGTGAAATCATTAAACCAAGGGTCATTTTGGGGACCCCTAACTGAGAGGTTACCTCCTTGTGATGATATTCATAATAAATAAAATAATAAAATTCATATAAATATTCCTAGAAAAGTATTATTTGAATACAGACATGTTGGTTTAGGTGAGTCAGAAATACACAGAAATCAGTCTCTCATTTTATCAGAGGATTATTTAACATGCTCATCTAAAAAGAGATCCCAGTTTCTTTTAATAGGTAAAAATCTTTGGTGGCCAGTCTATAGCGTTTCCAGAGGGGCAATTCATTCTTAGGATCAAGCTCACCAAATTTTTTATCTGAGTTGTGATCACGCTATGGCTGAAAACAGGTACAGGTGTAATCAGTACATTACACTGTGATTTTCTTGATATATTTTATAGCTCCCTGCCCTGATTTTTTATTTTGTTTTTCTTTATTTTTTGTTTCCCAACCCACTACAAAAACCTCTGTGCTTAGAGACTTCGATCTTGGATTTTTCCAAAGAAACCAACAAGATAATAGATTAACAAAAATGAGCAGACATTCCATTAGAGTTTTCATTGTCCTATTCAGTACTTAACATCAATATAAAATAAAGAAAGCCAAAATGCAACTGTTTTGCATTGTGAAAGAGGGATCTTTCAGAAGGGATGAAAAGAAGAGAGAAAGTCAGATTCAGAGTTAGGAGTGGCCCAGTCCTCATGTGAAATTCCCACACACGTTTGGAGGACACACTCTTAGTTGATGATGTCCCTGTGAACTTCCACCAACAGCCTTTGGAAGGTCGTTCAGTGTCAAGGGGCAAGCCTGCCTTCTGCATGCACTGGCATTATCTGTCTGTAAGTTTCCATGGGCCACAGTGAACTGCCTTTGCTGGCTGTCAGCCCCTCTCAAACACACCTGCCCTTCACTTCTTTTCTCTTTTTCCCCAACATCCCCACACACACACATCTAGTTGTACCACAATCAGCTCTTTGCTGAGCTCACTCTCATTTCCCCACTTTGCTAACATGACTCAATCTTTTCTAAATGATTTCTTGCTGCCTAGCAAATAAAACAGCCTGGAAGCCACTTACGTGTAGGGTACAAATTTACTAATATTTGTGTTCTAGTAAGTAGCACAACAGGCCTCAAATGAATATGCATTTGAAAATGATAACCACACTGAATATAAGGCTGAGCATTTTAACACCAAGTACAACCCCAGAATCTACCTGCATCCTTCCTTAAAAACCCTCACTAACCATTCTCTGTTCCTCTGCTCATGAGATATCACCTGTATAATACTGCTTGGCTGGTGATAATGTTTCAGAGGCACTAATGAATTATATTGTACCATTCTTTTACTTGTTTTATATGTGAATAAGTTCATATGCAAATAATGTAGTGTATTTATCTTAAAATGCTACTGTTACTGTTTACAGAGTAAAATTTGTTGGTATCTAGGCTCTAGAATGGGCTTCCCTGATGGCTCAGACGTAAAGAATTGGTCTGCAATGCTGGAGACCCAGGTTCGAGCCCTGGGTCAGAAAGATTTCCTGGAGAAGGGAATGGCTACCCATTCCAGTATTCTTGCCTAGAGAATCCCATGGACAGAGGAGGCTGGTGGATGACAGTTGAGGGGGGTCACAGAGGGTTGAACACGACTGAAGTGACTTAGCACTCACGCAGGCACAGGCTCCAGAACAGGGATCAGCAAAATGATGACTCATGCACCACCCTGGACCCATTGATTCTTTTGTAAAGAAGGTTTTATAAAACACAGCATACATTTACATATATTCTAGGGCTGCATTTGGGCTACACTGGCCAAGCTGAATACAGACCGCCAAGGTCTAAGAAGGTAATGGCGACCTCCTTCAAAATGTCCCATGCACACACTGACACACTCAGTGCCCCCAACCCTGCAGCAGTCCATTGCCAACCCACGCCTCTGCCAGAGACTCCTGGACACTCACAGGCAAGTCTGGGCCAGTCTCCTGTGGGGTCACTGCTCCTTTCTCCTGGGTCCTGGTGTGCACAAGGTTTTGTTTGTGCCCTCCAAGAGTCTGTTTCCCCAGTGCTATGTAAGTTCTGTAATGAGCTGCACCCAGGGCCCCTTCCCCTGCAGCAGGCCACTGCTGACAAGGACTTCTGCTGGAGACACTCAAACCCAGGTCTGGCTCAGTCTCTGTGGGGTCTCTGGGTCTCAGTGTGTACAAGATTTTGTTTGAGCCCTCCGAGCGTCTCTAGCATGTATGAGGTTTGACTCTAAATGTGATTTTGTGCCTCCTACTGTCCTGCTAGGGCTTCTGCTTTGCTCTTGGATAAGCGAGTGGTATCTTTTTTTGGTGGGACCCAACCTTCTCCTGCCGATGGTTGTTCACCAGTGAGTTGCAATTTTGGAGTTCTCACAAGAGAGGATGGGTGCACATCCTTCTACTCTGTCATCTTTAACTTATAAGAATTCATATAAGCTATTTAACTTTTAACTTACCTGCAGAGTACATCATGTGAACTGCCGGGCTGGACAAAGCACAAGCTGGAATTAAGACTGCCGGGAAAAATATCAATAACTTCAGATATGCAGATGATACCACCCTTATGGCAGAAAGTGAAAAGGAACTAAAGAGCCTCTTGATGAAAGTGAAAGAGGAGAGTGAAAAAGCTGGCTTAAAACTTAGCATTCAAAAACCGAAGATCATGGCATCTGGTCCTATCACTTCATGGCAAATAGATGGGGAAACAATGGAAGCGGTGAGATACTCTCTTTTCTTAGGCTCCAAAAGCACTGCACATGTTGACTGCAGCCATGAAATTAAAAGACGCTTGCTCCTTGGAAGAAAAGCTATGACCAACCTAGACCGCATATTAAAAAGTAGACATTACTTTGCCAACAAAGGTCAGTCTAGTCAAGTCTATGGTTTTTCCAATGGTCATATATGGATGTGAGAGTTGGACTGTGAAGAACGCTGAGCGCCGAAGAATTGATGCTTTTGAACTGTGGTGTTGGAGAAGACTCTTCAAGCCCCTTGGATTGCAAGGAAATCAAACCAGTCAGTCGTCAAGGAAATCAGTCCTGATTATTCACTGGAAGGACTGATGCTGAAGCTGAAACTCCAGTATCTTGGCCACCTGATGTGAAGAACTGACTCATTGGAAAAGATTTTGATGCTGGGAAATATTGAAGGCAAGAGGAGAAGTGGACGACAGAGGATGAGATGGTTGGATGGCATCACTAACTTGATGGACATGAGTTTGAGCAAGCTCTGGGAGTTGATAATGGACAGGGAAGCCTGGCATGCTGCAGTCCATGGGGTCACAGAGTAAGACACGACTGCGTGACTGAACTGAACTGAACTGAAGGCTTAAGATATTTACTGTGTGAATATCTCCTCACTCTCAGTCATGTGTGACTCTTTGCTACCCCTTAGACTATAGCCCACCAGGCCCTTCTGTCTGTGGGATTTTCCTGGTAAGAATACTGGAGTGGATTACCATTTCCTCCTCCATGGATTTTCCTGACTCAGGGATGAAACCTGCAGCTCCTGCATTAGCTGGTGAATTCTATATCACTGAGCCACCAGGGAATATATTTAGTACTTACTCTTTTATATCAACATTCCAAGCTCTGCCCTGGAAGATCATAAACTAATAACTCCATAAATAAGTACTACAGATAATTAAACACACGAAGTATAATTCTTTAACAACAGACACAAAGATAATACACAACCTTTAAGTAAGAAAGAATCTCTAGATACCTCTACTCAAATCAACTACCGTACACCATTTGCTCTATAACAGTTAGCATCCATGAGTAACAGCGTTTCCAGAATATTTTATTCCATTAGTTTCATTTATCCGTTAATATGTTTCAACTAAACCAAAAATGTCACATAGAAAATCATTATTCTCCTCATGGACAAAAGCTGAGTGTTCCATGCACAGTCACACAAAATCACTTCAAAACCTCAGCTAATTACTATATTTCCACTTGCTCCAAAAAGATAAATAAACCTTTTGCAATTCCTAGCATGGCCTGTTAGCTGATGTTATCTACAGTTCCAGAAAACTTACACGCCTTACTCTTAGGCTTCCTTTGGGACCAGTGGCCCCAAGTCAAACACTCAAGATGTTAGACTGAAAAAAAAAAAAGTTTTAAATGCAAAAGAAAAGCTGACATTTACTGGTTTTTATTTCCAGCAGAGGTGGATTTCAGCCTGGCCCAGGGTCCCCCAGAGAACTCAACAGTCTGCACCCTCAAATCACCAACCTCCACAGAACGGTTCACAAGCCCTGCACAGTCAGAGGAAACCAGGAAGGATAAATGCTCTCTTTCCCTTTGTTTCGTCCATTCAGTTTATTCTGGCGATGCTGTTCTTGTTTTCACTTCTGCTACTAACCTGACAGGAACCATACGCTTGTCTAAGGGCAGCTCTCATTTCCAGCAGGTTACCAAGCCAGTGCGGGCAAACCTGGAGCTGGAGCTCTGAGTTCCTCAGAGAGAGCTGTGAATCCAGTGTCACAGTCACCTTTCCAAACTTGTCTTGATTTTTTATTGGACTACAATCGCTTTAAAATGTTGCATCAGTTTCTGCTATACAACAAGGTAAGTCAGTTATGTGTATGCACATGTGCTCCCCCTCCTGAGCTTCCCTTCCCCTCCCCTCATCTGACCCCTCTAGGTCATCAAAGGGCATGGAGCTGAGCTCCATGTGCTATAAAGCAGCTCCCCACTAGCTATCTATTTTACACATGGTAGTGTCTACATGTCAGTCCTAATCACCCAATTCATCCCACCTCCCCGTAAGTCAGAAAGAGAAAAAGGACAAAGATCATATATTAACACATATATGTGGAATCTAGAAAAATGATACAGATGAACCTATTTCCAGGGCAGGATAGAGACACAGATTTTTTTTCTTGATAAGCTCACACCCTCATTTTCTGATGTATCTCCAATCATTTCAGAACCCCTTCCTCCCTACTCTTTGCCTGATTTCACAGTGTTCCTTGCGGTCAACTCTGCTCCCTTGCTCCATCCTGTTCAACTTTCCTCCCTGGACCGTTCATCACCAGGCATACAGCAGCTTCTATCTGGCAGACACTTAGCACCTCAGCGCCTGGCCCTGTTCTAGGAACTGGAGACACCAAAGGATAACAGACAGAGTGGGTCTCCCTCTCATTAGACATACATGCTAGTGTGGAGGTCAGAATCAGAAACATTAATAATAAGTGCTAGGACGTAATTTAAAAGGATGACTTTTTAGGGTGCAGCTTGGAGCTACATTATGCAAAGTTCACAGGGAAGACCACTCTGCTGAGCTGACATCTAAGCTGAGACCTGACATGTACCCACTGCTATATTTAAAACGGATGATGACCAAGGACCTATTGTACAGCACAGGGAACCATGCTCAGTGCTATGTGGCAGCCGGGATGGAGGGGGCCTTGAGGGAGAATGGATACACCTATACATGTGGCTAAGTCCCTTTGCTGTCTGCCTGAAACAGTCACAACATTGTCAGTCTGCTATGTTGTTGTGCAGTCACTAAGCCATGATCTATTCTTTGTGACCCCATGGATAGTAGCATGCTGGGCTCCCCAGTCCTTCACCATCTCCCAAACTGTGCCCAAGTTCATGTCTATTGAATCAGTGATGCCACCCAACCGTCTCATTCTCTGTCACCTCCATCTCCTCCTGCCCTCAATCTCTCCCAGCATCAGGATCTTTTCCAATGAGTTAGCTGTTGTCATCAGGTGGCCCAAGTATTGGAGCTTAGCCCAAAGCAAAATAAAATGTTAAAAAAAAAAAAAAAGAAAAAACCCAAGCTGAGACCTGAGTGACAAAGAAGTCACAGAGAGCTGTCAGAAGAGGACTCCAGGAGAGGGAGCTGTCTTGTGAGAGGCTCCGAGGTGGGCATGGGCCAAGGGTCAGTGGGCACCAAAGCCAAGGAAGGCGTGTCCTGAGAGCTGAGCCCAGGAGAGACCTGAGGGAGGCAGGGCCAGTTCACACAGAGACCCTGCAGGGGAAGGTGACACGTTTCGATCACATTCTACAGGAGTGATGGGGAAATGCTTGCTATAAAGGGCCAGAGAGTACTTAGGCTTTGCAGGCCATGTGGTCTCTATCACAGCTACGCAACTCGACTCTTATCAATAAAGACAAATACAAGTGAGTGAGTGCAGCTAGGTTCCAATACAGGACATTCACATCACTGGAGGTGGACCAGATCTGGCTGTGGCTTGTAACTTGCCAACCCCTATGGCCCAAGGAAGCCAAGGTATGAGGGAAGGGAGGGAGAAGCGGGAGCTACTTTGCTTCCAACCCACCCTGTGGGGCACAGCATGTGAGATCTTAGTTCCCCAGCTAAGTTAGTTAGAACTAAGTTCCCCAACTTAGTTCTATCCCCAGGGATCGAACCTGCACCCCCTGAGTGGAGGCACTGGACATGCAAAGACCTAACCACTGGACCATCAGGGAAGCCCCAACTCTGCAGGTTTAAAGATGTCTACAGTTACAGTATGAAGAAGGATGCCAAGGGATTTAGAATACAAGTAGGCTGCGTCTCAGCAGTCTGGAGGAGCCAGAGGGAAAGGGTGAATGCAGAAGGGCTTCGAACTGACTGAAGAAAGAAGGAAATGTGAGGAATTAAGGCTGACACCCAAGTTTTCCCCGAGAGGAACTCAATCGATGGGGAGCAATTCTGAAATAGGAGAGATCAGAAATAAAATGAGTTTATTTTGGAGTCTGGAAATCAAGTAGAGATCTCCCCTAAAAATCCCTGTGTCCATACAAGTGGGCAGGCACAGAGCTGTGCTGAAGATCAGGCGTGGCTGAACTTAAGAGAGAGAAATGAACACAGATATGGTATTTGATATGATTCTCAACAGGTACATTCAAGGAAGCAAGTCAGAACAAGAAGCAAGCAGGTCTCCACACTGAAAGTCAGCAAAACAACTTGTAGAATGTCGATCAAAGGGACAAACAGATGCAGGCAAGAATGAATGAAGGAACTCACAGGGTCCTGCTGGGCTCCCCGCCACCCACCCCCACCACGGTCATCTCCAACTCCTGTCATTCACTGTAGAATTTCAAATCTCACTACCATGACTCTGTTTATTTCGCAATTCATTTGACTACTTAAACCCCCTCCCTGAAACCAGTAAGCCATTATCTATATATGTGCTTCTTCTTTCTCTGATGCTTTATTTTTTTCTCTTTTTTATTTACTTAATTATGAAAATATGCCAACACATTTACAGGAGACTTGGAAAATGCAGAACAAAGTCACACACATGTGCTTTTAAGCGCCTCAATTAAATGCTGCTTCTAGCACCTTTAATATAAATTCCAACTTGCCTCCTCCCTTTTCTCCAGAAGTGAAGGCTTACAGGTCCAAGGTAGGTTCCCAGCCTCCCTGAAGACACATTTGCCCTCCATGGGCCCCCTTGAAAGACAGAAACTGTTTTGGTGGTAATGAGATGGGTAACTATCATTCTTTTTGAACCAGTTACTGGACATTTGTTCTGATTTGTTTCTGCCTTCCAGTCAACCCACCCTGTGTCTTTGTGTGCATGTGTGTGCACGCACGTGTGTGTGTGTGAAGAAACTTTAGTTCTGCCTGTCTTTGCCTCAGGGTATGGAATATAACAGATGCTATAGCAACTACAAATTTTTATGCTTTCAGAAGAGGATGAAGGAGGTGGGGTGGGCTGACTTGAAGGCTCTTTGGATTCCAAATCAGACCAAAAAAAAAAAAAAGTTTTTGCACAGTTACAAGAAAGTGCAAGAGGAAAAGAACCTCTACAGAGTTCAAAGGGATCTAAGTTTAATCAGGCAAAAACAATTTTTATAGCCTCAGGAACCCACTTGGTGTGTGAGGAAGTTGAGCCTTGGGCATGGAAGCCAGCAAGCTTTATTCTCTCTGTGTTTGCAACAAGCTTTCAAAGAAACTCACTGTGTAAAAGAGATACTGGAGTAGATCAGACTCACGAATTAATGTTGTCAAGAAAAGCAGCTTCCCACTTTGAGCAAGATGGCAAGTGGCCCGTCGGTTACAGAAGCCCCTGTTCAGCTACCAAACCTCTTCCAGGGGCCCCATCACCCGGTCCGCTTTGTCTCTTGCAGGGTGCACCACGCATTTGAAATAATCATTAACTTGCCTCCTGTCCTCACCAATGAGCCTGACTTCAAGAAAAAAAACACCCTGAAAGAAGAGGCATCAGAAACTGGCAAGAAGTACCATCTTTTCTCTACTGAAAAATGTTCCTCCTTCCTGGGCCCATTCACACCAGGCTTTGTCCGTTTCCTACCTGAAGGTCACGTGCATGGTCAAATCTGCATCTCATTAATTACAACTGCTGGCAAGTCATTAAAAATCTCATTTCATTCTCCTATTCACCCTCCTTTTAACTGACTTTTCATAATTATAATTCTATCTTTGATATACTGGACCTATTAAATTTAATGCCATACAGAGATTTTAGAACTCCTGAAGAAAAGACCAATGCTGGACTGTGTCCATTACAAAAAAAAAGTAGTCTTTGCTTGGGAAAATGTAAGGAGGAAACTGTAGAGCATTATACTTTCATGGAGAGAGAAAGAGAAGTCAAGTTAATTGCATATGGTCAGTATAACGACGCTGTCCTTCTGAAAGGACTATAATTAGCCAGCATTGTTTTCACAAGCAGGACTGACCAAGCCGACGATTCCAGCCTCATTACTTCTTTTCTCAATTTCCCCACCAGTTATAAACATTTCTATTTTTATTCTTCCCAAAACACAAACACTACTGCACTAAAGATGCCCACGCATAAGGGATTCTGACATTATAAACACTAGGAATAAATATGTCTCTTCTGACATGTCAAGTCTATTAAAAGGATTAGGAGAGAGTGGTACTGTGACCCAAGGAGCCACCACTGAATTGGTGACATGAAGACAAAAAGCCCCAGTGAAACCTCTCCTCTGACTGTGTCAGTCCTTGTACTAAAGGAGTCACAGAGAGAAGTCATCTGAAGCCCAGTGTGAAGATGAGAGGGACATCCGCATCTGATTCATAAATCCACAATAACGCCGTTTGCACCAACATGGATGGACACGCACCATCCTAAGTGAAGTCAGACAGAGAAAGACAGACATCATATGATATCATTTATGCGGGGAATCTAAAAAAAAGTGATACAAATGAACTTATTTACAAAACAGCAATAGAGTCACCAACACAGAAAACACACTCATGGTTACCAAGGGGGAAAGGGAAGGAGGGACGGATTGGGAGATGGGACTGACACGCACACACTACTGGCGGCTCAGAAGGTAGAGAATCCACCTGCTGATACAGGAGACCCAGGTTCGATCCCTGGGTCAGGAAGATCTCCTAGAGAAGGAGATGGCAACGCCACTCCAGTATTCTTGCCTGGAGAAGCCCATGGACAGAGGAGCCTGCTGGGCTACCATCCATGGGGTCCCAAAAGGGTCAGACACAACTCAACGTACTAAAACAACAACAAGAACAACAGCTGATACATAAAACAGATGACTAATAAGGACCTACTGAATAGCGCAGAGAACGCTACTCAACACTGTAATGAACTATATGGGAGTGAAGTCCCGCAGTCCTGTCGGACTCTGTGCGACCCCAGGGACTGTAGCCCACCAGGCTCCTCTGTCCATGGGATTCTCCAGGCAAGAATACTGGAGTGGGTTGCCATTTCCTTCTCCAGGGGATCTTCCCAACTCAGGAATTGAACCCAGGTCTCCCACACTGCAGGCAGATTCTTTACCGTCTGAGCCACCAGGGAAGACTCTAAAAATCAGTGGGTGTAGGTATATATATATGCATATGATTCACTTTGCTGTACAGCGGAAGCTAACACAACTTTGTAGATCAACTACACTTCAATAAAAGTCAAAACAAGTTTATAAGGCAAACATTCTTTATCTCTGTGTCTCATAATATAATATTAATATCAATGAATATTTATAGAAACACTTCTAGGCCACATTTTAGACCAAAGTTATTTAACTAACGTTATGGAGACAAGAATTATGAGAATGCCTTTTCCAGTGCTGAAACTCAACTGAAAATGTAGGTTTTAGGTTTTAAAATCTAAACCGTCAGGTTTTAATTAAACTGAAGGCAGTCAATTACCCTGCAATACTCTGCAGTGATCACTCGCACCCTCCACCCCGCACCCCTGCACCAAACCCTATTGCTCCCACTTCTTCAGTGGGCATCCTTGGTTCTCCCTGCCACGGCCCTGGTTCCGGCCACGGCTGCCTGGGCTGTGCTGAGAGTTGCTCCTCCAGTGCTCTGGTCTTGCAGTTTCCTCTGCCTGTGACCCCCCATCAACAACCTTAGATAACACTGACCTGAGTCTTCTCCAACTCATTCCCTCTGTCATCCAAGGTGCGCCCTGGATATAGCTGTATCAAAGACTTTTGGGGTCCAGGGTCTCTCCGGACCTCACTTCCTTTTCCTCCCCTGGAGCTCTGTTACCTGTTTGCAGGTGCCAGCTGTGATGGCAGCTCCTCGGGAAAGCCTCCCTGAGTCTCCTGAGACAAGAGGAAAGATGCCTCCCACATGCACACAAGATATAAACTTTGCCCCATCAGAACCCGTGACCCAGTGTTCAGCTCCCAACTGTCCCCCCGCTTCCTATATTCCCAGAGCCTAACACAAAGGCTGGCACAAAGCAGGCATCCACTGGAGAAAAGTGTATGTAATGAATGAGTGGATGCTGCTCCAATGAATAAGTGAGTGAATGAACACAAACATGAATAAATGAACTCGAGTCCTTAAGAAGCTGCTCTGTGATGCAGTCAGTCTGGAATAGAAGAAAAAACTGTGGATGTACACAAGTTCTTTCAGCTCCTCGTGCATGGGCTGTCCCTCCAAAGTATAATAAAGACCCCTGGAATCTATCAAAGGAGTCCCTTATTTAGGCACAAGATACATAATGAGATATTCTTGCCTTAAACTTTTTTAAAACCCTTTTTATTTCGTATTGGAGTTCAGCCAATGGACAATGTTGTGATAGTTTCAGGTGCAGAGCAAAGGGACAAAGCCACTCACATACATGTATCCATTCTCCCCCAAACCCCCCTCTCATCCAGTCTGCCACATCAAGCAGAGTTCTCTGTGCTAGACAGCAGGTCCTTATTGGTGATCTATTTTTAAATATAGCTGTGTGTACATACATGGCCATCCCAACTTCTTAACTATTTCTTCCCCGCATTCTCCCCCCACCCCACCCTGGTTGGCTAAAAAATTTTTCAGCAAAGCACAGGTTGAGAGTCCTTGTAAATCTGGCTGTCAACAGGGTGATGAGAAACTTCTGTTAATCTGAGGAAGGGGAGCATACACATGTCAACTAAGAGGGAGCATGGGTCCCCAACCAACCAGGCCCCCCAGGTCCTCAGGGGAACCCCAAACCGACCCTTCCCTAGACACACACACAAACCAAGACAGGCATACAAGGTTGCAGCAGCATGGAACAAGTCCCTTCCCACCAAGGCTAAGGACTGCAGAATTTTAGAGCCTGACCTTTGCATCCCCACTGGCCAGGGTCCCTGCTCAGTTATATATGCACCATGGATATGTGGGCAAGTTCCTTCACTTCTTTTCGCCTGCATCCTGGGGCTAGATAAAAGGGTACAGACATCGGCATGTTATAGAACTTTAAGACTAAAAACCATGTTGTGCATAGAAGACTCAATAAATACTAGCTGTGGGGTTGCAAGGCATTGTTAGAGTTTGAGACTACTGTTCTCCATTCTCTTCATCACCTGCCATGACGATCAACAGTGCTTCCCTACAACAGATTCCCTTAGCAACCTGCCTAAATAATGAAGTGGCCAGAGAGGGAAGCTCCAAATATCAATTTAGATCAAAGCTGAACTGATGACAAGTTGACATGCATGGAATCCAAAATGACTCCTTGCTCTCAGAGAGGACACGCCAGAACTTTCATGATTGTAATAATGATTTGTGTATACCTATTTTGCCCATTGCTTTAAAAAATTCAAAAATTCATCAGTTCCAGCTTGTTCTGTCTACACGTGACAACACATCGTGCTGGCTTGTTGAGCAGTGAAACACCCACGTTAGCGTAAGTCAATCACTTTCTCGAGGGCGAGGGAAAAAAATGAAAACCATGGAAAAAGTTACACTTGGAGGGCAAAACATCCACCCAGTTCCGTATGAACCACTAGGGTGGAGGAGGCAGAATGATCTGGAACGTAAGACTGTGATAAGAAAGTTATTCCTCTGACAAGCTTTTGGGATTGATCCTCCTGAGGTCTATCACAGGACAGTAACAGATTTCAGAATTCTTGTTCTAACAGGACAATAACAGAGAACAGATTTTAGAATTTTTGTTCTCTTCATATGATAGACAAATAACAAGAGACTGTTCTTGTTGAGTTTCTAAATTCAAGATAAACAAGAATTTCAGCTGTGACATCATCTCTCGGCAATGGCCTTTGCATGCTTCAGGCAGTTTAACGACATGCTCCCCAGATGAGCCATTGCCCGCCTCTGTGAGGGGGGCAGGGAGTGAAAGTTGCCCAGTTGTACCCAACTCTTTGCGACCCGTGGACTGCAGCCCGCCAGGCTCCTCTGTCCATGGGATTCTCCAGGCAAGAGTACTGGGGTGGGGTGCCATTTCCTCTCCAGGGGGATCTTCCTGATTGAGGGATCAAACCCAGGTTTCCCACATTGCAGGGGGATTCTTGATCATCTTGATCACCAGGGAAGCACCCCCCGCATTGTAGTGGGTATCATATCTCATCTGATCAGAGGTTAGCATCAAGCATGGCAACAAACACTTGAAGATAATGTCTAAGGTGGTATCTACAGGGATGGGGTTTTGATTCTGTTAGTAACCCTCAGAGAATACAGTGAGTGAGATCTTAAGAAATTTGACAGACTGAATATATTTCAAAAGAGACAAAATTTCCATTCTTGGCTGCGCAACTTGCAGGATCTTATTCCTCAGCCAAGGATGGAACCGATCCCTACTGCAGTGGAAACATGGAGTCAACCACTGGCTCACCAGGGAATTCCCAAGATACAACATTTTAATAGGCTAAAACTAAATAAAGGTGTTTTTCAAAATATGTATATTAAGAAAATAAAGGAAACTATAATGAGAGGTTAGATTAAGAGATAGAGACCCAGGAAAGAACTATCTCAACAGTATTCCATATATATATATATATATATTTTTTTTTTTTTTAAATAATCCCATACCTTGCTTACTGGGGCTTCCCTGGGGGTTCAGTGGCAAAGAATCTGCATGCTAATGCAAGTGATATGGATTCAATCCCTGGAGAAGAAATGGCAACACATTCTAGTATTCCTGCCTGGGAAATCCCATGGACAAAGGAGCCTGACAAGCTACAGCCCATGGGGTTGCAAAGAGTTGGATACCACTTAGCACCTAAACAACTACAATAAACTTGATCTTTATAACAAGACAATAGCTACCAAAAGAAACGAAGCCTTAGAACACACTCTTGAGAAACTTTATTTCAGATGATAAATATAATAAAATTGCCATGAAAATAATAACACCCGTAACAGTACATACTGATTGCACAGTAAGCCAAGCAAAAAGACAATTATTTTGCAATATACATTCATGAATCTTGAAAAATCCTGAAGTAGATATTATTATCCACATTATTCATCTACAAAAACTAGAATTCTAAGAGCTAAAAGGCAAAGAAGAGCAAGACACAAAACGATTAATATTTTTTATTTTATCATTTTCTCAGTCTAAGATTTATGTTTTAAACATCTATTTTTTATCTTCTTCGTCCTATTGGAGAAAGTAAGCTTTCTGAAAGCAAATAATTAAACATGAAATCATTCTCTCCACCATCTGTGAAGTTTTTGTTTGGGGTACAATAATGAGTAAAACAGAAACTTCACTCTCTAAAACCCAAGTCTCAGAATCACATACTTTCCTTATTGAAAATACATATATGGCTCTTTTTAGAGAGAAAGGAGGGAAAGGGATGAAAATTAGACTATAGAGACTTCTTTTTTCTTTTTTTATCTATAATGTAGCCTGGCGTGCTGCAGTCCATGGGGTCACAAAAAGTTGGACACAACTGAGCGACTGAATTGACTGAGTCTGTGTTATAATTTCTGGATAAATCCTTGAATGAATCCCCAACTCTGAATTCAAATATAGATTAATCTACCCTTCTCCATGTACTACATTTGCACAGATCTCTTCAGAGATCCTTTTACCAATTCATGACACTCTTCTTTGCTACATCTGTTTTCTGTCGTATCTCTGCCCTGGCTTCAAGCTCTGGACATTCTGATTCTTCTTACTTATCTCTTATATACCTTAAAATCTGTCAGGAGTTATTTATTATGTGGGTCGAGGGGATGTTCCTTCTGCACTGACTGTGTCTTCTGACTCTCTTGCAGTTATTTATGGTCTCAGTGTTATGTGTTGTTTAAGCTCATCTTCAGCAAGAGTGGGCTTCCCTGATGGCTCAGTTGGTAAAGAATCCACCTGCAATGCAGGAGACTCCGGTTCGATTCCCGGATCAGGTAGATCCACCAGAGAAGGGATAGGCTACCCACTCCAGTATTCTTGGGCTTCCCTGGTGGCTCAGATGGTGAAGAATCCTCCTGCAATGTTGGAGACCTGGGTTGGGAAGATCCCCTGGAGAAGGGAATGGTTACCCATTCCAGTATTCTGGCCTGGAGAATTCCATGGACCATACAGTCCGTGGGGTCACAAAGAGTCGGACACGACTGAGCGACTTTCACTTGCACCTCACTTTCACCCTCAGCAAGAGTGAGCCCTGCAGGAACCCAGGATCCAAGAAACGTGAAGGCATGTCTAGAGGGCTGGACTCTAGGGTGTGGTCTCAGAGCCCGAGATCTGGGGTTCTCTTAACTGCCAACATCTCTGTTTGAGGCTCCTCACTCACAAGAATAGCATAGGTTTGCATCTACAATACATGCTAAGTCGTTCTAACCATGTCCAACTCTTTGTGACCCTATAGACTGTAGCCCACCAGGCTCCTCTGTGCATGGGATTCTCCAGGCAAGAATACTGGAGTGGGTTGTCATGCCCTCCTCCGGGGGATCTTCCCCATGCAGGGATGGAACCCTCGTCTCTTTATGTGTCCTGCATCGCAGGTCCATTCTTTACCAGGGATTCCCATAAAGCAGGTGTGGTGCTTGAATTTCCCCTTCAAGAGCCTGTTACACCCACAGCCAGCGTCCCTCCCCCTGCTTCCTAGGAGGTTACTTCTTTTGAACTTCCACTTGTGGCTTGTATTAACTTTACAGAGGAGGTTGAGTTTCTATTCTTCCTGCCCATCAGGAACCCCACCACATGCATCTCTAAGCACGGTTTAAAACTCCAGCCTCTAAGGCCTTCCAACCTGGGTTCCTACTGATGATTCCAGACCTGACTCTTACGTTTGATACCTGTTCCCCAAGACTTTCCCTTCTTTGCTTTTGGAGCACCTCTGCATTTTTTAATGCCATTATATTAAGGTGAGGGATCTCTCCCGTCAACTCAGTTTACTGTTTTGGTGGAAATCTTAAATAAGACCTGTCTTCTTTATGTTTTCACATAATTCCTCAGGAACTAAGACTATTACCCCAAAATGAACAGAGATAATTATTTCTAACATTTTCATGTTGATAAATACTCACACTTTAAATCTGCAGGGAAGAGCTATACAATTTTAAGTCCCTACTTTTTATTTAACATCTGCTTTTTAAAATAGAGTTTAAATTACTAAGGTAAATCTCATTTAACCATTAATTATATCCCCCTCCAAAACAGAACATAAAAACCCAAGGGAACACAAAATTAATCTCTGGGCCCCATGCTTTGGGGCTCAGCCCACACACATTCTAAACTCTTTATTTGGTCTCCCATAAACACCAAATGTGAGATGAATTCAGTGGTTAGGAGGTGATGTTAAAGTAGGAAAATTTTCATCTCGAACTCAAATCTTAATCTTTTTTAACAGTTTTATAAGTCCTTTTTATTTCAGCCACCAGGCTGGTCAAAATGATATGTGTGTATGAAACTGACAGGTGCTAGAAAGTCATTCATTTTTTTAAAACTTAACTTGCTGAGTATTTTTATAAATAGGCAATGATCTTTGAAGTATTTTTTGTTGTTTATTTTACAAAATTCTGTTTTAGGGTTTTTTCCATTTTATTTTTTTTATTGAAGTATAGTTGCTCAAATATTAATTTTGATGTGCAAAACCATTTGTAAATGCTTAGAGAAGAAATCAGGAGCTGCCCAGAAAACATTCAGCACCTCAGCCGAATGGGAGTACTCAAAAGGATCCCTCGGTGACTTCCTGGTCATGTAGGCACATTATTTGTGAATGAATCTTATTTATTTTTGTTTGTTTTGTATTTTTATTTCTTTTAATATGGTTGGGAAACCCACTCATTAAAGACCTCAGAACTCCATAGTACATCTCATTAGAGTAGGATTTTTCATGAGACCTTATAATCCAGTTGGCTTGGTTTGAAGTCGTCGCAAGAGCTGTTGCTATATAACAGAATTACACATCCTTTGGGAGACATCTTTCTCTCACACGGAGTGTGAAATTCTTGGCGATGTCAACAGAGGCTTCACATAGGTAGAGAGGTAGAAGAAATCCAGCGCATTTGACAATTACAAAACATGTCACAGATGGAATATTATCTAACCATACTCCTACCTCCGCCTCCCTGCTAGGCAGCAGCTATACGGTCCTCGCCAAGAGCTACAGACCTGCAGTGAGTCGGTTCCTCAGTCGCAAGGAAAACAATTTTTAATGCATGCAGTGGGATGGCTGAACCGAAAAAAACAAAGTAAAGCAAAATAAAAAGGCATCTCAAGTGACCAGAAAAAGATAAGTACATGGAAATAGGCAGGGTGTGAAGTAGAACATAGCCGGGGAAAACACAGTATTTCATTGGTTGCTAAAAAAAAAACAGGGGTGTTCAGGTTTGGCTCAGGAAGAAGGGGAAGTCTTAAACAAGAACAGTAATGGTAAACACATGCCAAGCTCACTATAATCTTCCTACTTTTTCTTTCACTGCTGTGTACTTTAAATTTTCTCATAGCAGGCGTCTTTAACAACCAACTATGTAAATTTATTATTTCCATATGTTCTTCCCTCTTCTCCCCCTAAATTCCAAACATTGCCCTCAAGAGCTTTCAAAGCTGAATTAAATCAGAGAAGACATTGAGCAATTTTGTGCAGACATCTTTGAGACTGAAGAATTTATGTCTTATAAATGGTGTGAATAATACATTTGACCCTAACACAAACTTCTTTTATAGCCTTGCATGAAATTCCTACTACACATCTATATTAGACAGGCTTCACAGGTCTAGATGAAATATCCTCCTATGAAATTATCATCGTAGGAGGGTTACTTGTATTCATAAGGAAAAACCTGATAGAATGTTAAAGCTTTCCCAATGAGAGATGGATGCCTTTCTTTTATCTTGCTCCTTGAGGGGAAAAAAAGCTTACGGGGTTTCAGATAAAGCTTATCAGTATCACCTAAGAGTTAATCACATCAAAGATAGAGTGAGATTAATATTATGTGTGTGCATACTCAGTCTCTAGGTGGTGTCCGACTTTTTTGCAATCCCATGGACTGGAGCCCACTAGTCTTCATTGTCCATGGGATTCTCCAGGCAAGAATACTGCAGTGGGTTGCCATTTCCTCCTCCAGGAGATCGTCCCAATCCAGGAATCAAAACCGTGTCTCCTGCATCTCCTCAACTGTCAGGAATATTCCCTACCACTGAGCCACCTGGGAAGTAGGAAGGGTGAATTCTTTTGTACCAGCTTTCACACTGAATAATTATAATTGCCAAAATTTTACAACATGAGTTCTTTGAAAACATGCTTAGTCACTCAAAGAGAGTCAGATTCCTACTACCTACTTCAAGAGACGTGATAAAGCACCAACACAGCTTTCTGTTCTCTCAACCTTTTCATGAATCATCCTTGACGTCTCAAGTCATTCAACAATATTTCTCTTAAAGTATAAGAAAATAAAAAAAAATGAGAGAGAGAGAAATTCTTGCTCTTCTTCAAAGTATCTCAGATTTGGTCGGAAACAGTCTGCTGGGGGAATTTTTCTGTCATCTATCAAGATAATGTCTAGACCAGGCTTCAATAAGAAAGAGTAGTGAGTACTGCTCCCTGTTCAGAAATAAATACAAGACAGGGTACACACGTTGTCTATCAACCAGGGTTTTAGAATACAAAATATTCCACGAAGCTTATATAAGGATTTACTCATGGGACAGATGCATCGGAACCGATGACAAAGCTCTGGAGGCAAACGCTGTGAGCTGTCCGTGTTCCTCCTTGCTAATGGAACCCAATATCATAGAGCAGCAAGAGGTGGGACAAGAGGAGCAAGTGAGCTCCTCACCTAGAGGGTGAAACTTCAGAGGGAGCCAAAATACTCAGCAATCAAGATAATACTTTAATGCAGTATTTTCAAAGATGTGCATGCGTGCTAAGTCCCTTCAGCCATGTCCACCTCTGTGTGACCCCCTGGACTACAGTCCGCCAGGCTCCTCTGTCCATGGGATTCTCCAGGCAAGAATACTGGTGTGGGTGGCCACGTCCTCCTCCAGGGGATCTTCCCAACCCAGGGATCAAACCTGCATCTCTTATGCCTCCTGCATTGGCAGGCAGGTTCTTTACCACTAGCACCACCCTTTTAAATGTGTAAATTAACACAAAAAAGCTCATGAAGAATAAACTTTCAATATTTTTTTCAATATGTTAAGTAAAGATGTTGGATCTCCACAGAGTCTGGAAGGAGACTGTACCGATCTTGACTATTTAAAATCTGAACAGTTTGTTCATTATGGATTTTTTTTGTTTGTTTGTCATACATATTGAGTTTTAAATACTGCATTAGCTTGTTTTAATTTCTGAATTTTTCGGTGCCTCTTAAATATGCATACAAGGTGACTTCCTCATCTCACCACGCTCCCAGGCCTATTAGACTCAGGGGTTAATTCATGACTTTTCCCATTCCATTTCTCCAGGCACTTCCTTTCTCTTTACAGCTTGAGGCTGCTGTGTGACATGGCTCTGGCCTCTTGTATATGAACACGGCTCCCATGAAAGATTTTGCATTTGTTGTTGATTTCTGATATGAAACAGATGAGTCAAAAAGTTGGTTTTCCCCCATTCTCCTGCTGTTGCCTGCCTCCGAACGCCGCCAAGAACCATCCAAACGTGAAATAAAAACAAAAGGCAAAGGCCAATTCCATGATGATGACTGAACAAAATGACAGAACTTTGGTCCTTGAGCTTGGATGCCTGATTCTTTAAGTTGAGTTAAAGACCAATAAATATCCTTACAATTTAAACCACTATTAGGTCAGTTGTCTGTTACTTGAAGCCAAGATATTTTTAATTGATGTTGTAACTTAACAGCCAGTAAGTTTTAAGAGTAAGAGTTTTTAAATTTCACTGCATTAGTGACTTAAAAAATACACTATTTCATCCCTGAGTTGTTTGTTTCTAGATAGAAAAAGTGCTTTGTCTAAAGTGAAATATGATTCCACTTCAATATGTTAATTAATTGAGGAAATGTGTGAAAAACTGAAAGGTCAAACCGTTCTATATATATGAAATACATTCATTTTCCCTACTGAACATTTGTGATAAAAATGTCAGTATCAACAATGTCAATGGAAATCTTAATTTCTAGTTTTCTCTTATATCAAATTTTATATTATTATTATTTGAAGAATAAGACTGGATGGAGTTTTCTGAAAGAGATAAGGAACGGAGCTTTCCTAGTGGTTCAGTGGTAAAGAATTTGCATGCCAGTGAGGGTGACACTGGTTCAATTCCTGGTCGAGGCGGATCCCACATGCCACAGGGCAGCTAAACACACGTGCCATAGCTGAGCCTGTGCTCTGGAGCCCAGGAGCCACCGCTCTTGAGCCCACATGTCCTGAAGGCAGTGGTCCTCAACAGAAGCCACCGCTATGTGAAGCACACACACCACAGTTGGAGACTGGCCCCAATTCTCTGCTACTAGAGAAATGTCCATGCAGCAACAAAGACCCAACACAGCTGTAAAAAAATAAATAAATATCATAAAAAGAGAGATAAGGAATGTCCCAACATTCTCTGGGCTACCTCATTATCCTAGTTTGAAGAGCAATCGAATCATCACTGTGGTAAGGCCTTTGATAGAATAAGCCAATATACGCATTTTCTGTTTACAGAAATTGAGATCAAAAGGAAAGGCAACAAGAGATTTCCTTTTCATCAGAGACTCAGTTCACAGCAGAATTATAACAATTACACTGCCTTCTTTTCCTAGCCCAGTTTTTTTAAAACATTAATCAGGATGCTTTCCAAAAAACTGACTCCGAGAAGACGCCAGGATACAAGCGTCTTTACGTAGCCTCACAGGAATAGCAGCCTACACCATTGTTTATTATGTAGTCCTAGAAGCCAAAGGTCCATACCTGTGCTTCCCAACATGGTAGTCACCAGGAATAGATGACTATTTATACTTAAATTTTAGGGAATTAAAATGAAATAAATTTAAAAATTCATTCTTTCAGTTGCACAAGCAAAGAAGATTGAGCACAGAAGAATTGATGCTTTTGGATTGTGGTTTGGGAGAAGACTCTTGAGAGTCCCTGGACAGCAAGGAGATCAAACCAGTCAATTCTAATCAAAAAGTGGGCAAAAGAACTAAACAGACATTTCTCCAAAGAAGACATACAGATGGCTAATAAACACACGAAAAGATGCTCAATATCATTCACTATCAGAGAAATACAAATCAAAACAACAATAATGTATCATCTCACGCCAGTCAGAATGGTCACCATCAAAAAGTCTACAAACAAATGCTGGAGAAGGTGTGGATAAAAGGGCATCCTCTTACACTGTTGGTGGGACTGCAAACTGGTACAGCCACTATGGAGAACAGTGTGGAGATTCCTTAAAAACTGGAATCCCAGTAATCCCACTGCTAGGCATACACACTGAGGAAACCAGATTGAAAGAGACACGTGTACCCCAATGTTCATCACAGCACTGAATGAACACTGCTTCCATGGAAGCAACCTAGATGTCCATCAGCAGATGATGGATAAGGAAGTTGTGGTACACATACTCAATGGAATATTACTCAGCTATAAAAAGGAATGCATTGGAGTCAGTTCTAATGAGGTAGATGAAACTGGAGCCTATTAAATAGAGTGTTGGTGGTTTAGTGACTAAGTTGTGTCTGACTCCTGCAACCCCATGGACTGTAGCCTGCCAGGCTCCTCTGTTCATGGGATTCTCCAGGCAAGAATACTGGAATGGGTTGCCACTTCCTTCTCCAGAGGATCTTCTCAACTCAGGGATCAAACCCAGGTCTCCTGCATTGCAGGCAGATTCTTTACTGATTTAGCTATGAGGAAAGCCTATAGAGAGTAAAGTAAGTCAGAAAGAGAAATACCAATACTGTATATTAACATATATATATATGGAATTTAGAAAGATGGTAACGACTATCCTATATGCAAGGCAGCAAGAGACAGAGATGTAAAGAACAGACTTTTGGACTCTGTGGGAGAAGGGGAGGGTGGGATGATTTGAGAGAATAACATATATATTACTATACACAAAACAGATGACCAGTGCAAGTTCGATGCTCAAAGCCGGTGCTCGGGGACAGCCCAGAGGGATGGGGTGGGGAGGGAGGGAGGTGGGGTGTTCAGGGGATATATGTGCACCCATGGCTGATTCATGTTGATGTGCAGCAAAACCATCACAATATTATAAAGTAATTATCCTCCAATTAAAATAAATTAATTAAAAATAATAAAAATTTAAACAATTAAAAAGTAAAATAAAACAAAGAGACAAACCAGTCAATCCTAAAGAAAATCAACCCTGAATATTTACTGGAAGGACTGATGTTGAAGCTGAAGCGCCCGTACTTTGTCTGCCTGATGCAAAGAGCCAACTCACTGGAAAAGACACTGATGCTGGGAGAGATTGAGGGCAAGAGAAGAAGTGGGCAGCAGAGAATGGAATGGTTAGATAGTATCACTGATTCAATGGACATGAATTTGAGCAAACACTTGGAGACAGTGAAGGACAGGGAGCCTGGTATGGTGTAGTCATGGGCTTGCAAAGAGTCAGACATGACTTAACAACTGAACAACAATAAGATATAATTTAGGCACAGTAACATTTAGCATTTTAAATTCAATGACCTTTAACAAATGGATAAACTTTATCACCACCGCCTCAATTGTGACATAAAATATTTCTCATGAAATATTTGCAGTAAATTCATTCCTGTGCCCTCCAATCCATTCCACTCCACGTCAGGGGACATTTAACTTTAATCCAATATGTTGCATTTTTCTTCCTTTGTATGCCATTTCTCAAGGATTCTCTGTTCCTTATCAGTTCCTATTCCAGGAACGAGTAGAGCTGCATGCAGCTCTCAGGACTGAGATCATGAGAAACGGTATCTGCTTGGATTCCTTTCTGTAACTCCCTTCAGTGACTCTTTTCAGCGTCCACGACCTTGTATGTATCAGACTATCCATATTGTGGCTATTGATAAAATTTCATCCTGTGTAATAGCTGAGTAATCATCTTTCCAAAGATATATAAGCCTGCATTTCTGCTAATAAAGCACCCTTGCTCCATCAGACCTTGGGTCAGCTTATCTTTCTTTTTCTCTTTCTTTCCCACTTTCTTTCTCTCTCTCTCTGTTTCATTTTCTTATCATCAACTCCAGAGCACCAGGTTCTGGTCCATTAAAGGACCCCAACAAATGGAAACAGAATTTAGTTTATCTGACTTTTCTTAAGTGAACTTGAATAGACTGCTTATTTTCAAAGAATTTACCCATTTCATCGAAGCTGTCAAATTCATTGTTTTCTATCACTGTCTTCTTAAACTGTAGGTTCGGTATTAATGTCTCCTCATTCATTCCTAATATTGATAAATATCTCTCTCTCTTGTTCCTATCAATCTAGTTAGAGGCTTATTGACATTATTGGTGTCGTTAAAGAACTAAGTTTTAATTTCATTGATCTTCATTATTTTTTATTTTCACTTATAATGATTTATACTCATCTCCATTTTCTTCTTTCTTCTGTTTACTATAAGTTTAATTTTATTTTTTCAGACTTTATCCATCCCTAATATAAGCAAATAGTGATCTAAATCCCCCCCCCTACCAAGCTCTGCTTTAATCATATACCATAAATTTGGATAAGTTGGGCTTTTATTGTCATTCAGATGAAAATATTTCAGAATTTGCCTTTGATTTTCTATGTGATCTATGAGCCATTCAGAAATATATTGCTTAAATTCAACATAATTTGTATATACCATTCAGCTACTGATTTTTAGTTTGACTTTGATGTGCTCATTGATTACACAGCCATGATTTTAATCCTTTTTAATATGTTGAGACTTACTTTATGCTGATCTATGTTTGGCTTCTGAATCACTGTGCTAAGTCTTGGAAACTCCTTTCAGTGAGCTGAGGAAATCATAGGACGCACCTCGTTTATTTACTTTCCCTCAGAACTCATAATCCTACTCCATCCTCTGCCTGTTGTCCACTGTCTGAAAACTGTAATTGCTAACATTCTGTCTGGTTTTCTTGTCTAAATCATGAACATAAATCAAATCCCTTTTTCTCATCATTACCAGATAGTAAAGTTCCCTATATCATTTTTCAACTTAAAAATCATGTTTACCAAATCTTGATCAAACAAGAAGCATACAAGACAGAAGCTCTCTGCTGATTCATATATAATTTTCAAAATTAGTATCAGATATAATGGTTAAAAACTCTATCATGAAAGAATTCAAACATTCATATATTTTTCATTGGTTTGCATTTATAGTCCCCAAAATGTTGAGTTAGGTATTTATTCCTTGAATTAATTGATTAATTAATCCATGGATTTATCAGCTAAGATGTTTTCCCCCACTATGAAGTGGAAAGTGTATGGTTTCCATGCTGAAGACTTTCTTTTGTAAATATGCTTTTCTAAAGTAGGACTGACTCGTTGGAAGTAAGAAATAAAAGCATTCAGGTGAGTCCTAAATTTGAAAGAATCATGCTTTATTTTAGTCTATTATTTTAATTCAGAAGATGTTTGAATCTGGTTTAACTATCCACGCAAAGATTTGAAATTTTCCCTTTAGCTCCCAAATTATAACTTCTCAACATACTTTTGCATTATATAGTGAGAAACATTAAAATCCAAATAAAATTCATAAAGACTAAATATTCAGATTTGTTGTCCCTTCCTCACCTCTAGTTCCCAAATTGCTATGCTTTGTGGAATCTTCAAAAATTGCTCCTCGGAACTCCAAACTTGTATATGCAGCTGACTATTTGACATTTTCACTTGGATGCTAAAGAATCACCTCACACTTCAAGTGTCCAAAATTGAGCCTCTGAAACTCCTTCCAAGGGTGACTCTTTTAATCTTTCCCATGTTAGTAAATACCATTTCCACCCTGCCCAACTGCCCAAGCCAAAAACTTGAGAGTCACGCTTGTCTTTCTTTTTCTCTCATATATACAACTTAAAAGGAAACACTTTGGACATGACATCCAAATACACTATAACCAGAATGTGGACTGCTGCCTACACTTTCATCCAAGCTACCACCATCCCCAGCCTAGATCAGCCTCCAGCTCCCAAAATGCTCCCTCTGCCCTGCCCCACACACCCACTTGCAATGCAGTCTGTCCTCAGCACGGCAGCCAGGGCGACACTCTAAGTCATATTAGGTCCTTACTACACCATTCCTCTGCTCACACCTTCCAGTGGCTGCTCTTGCCTGCATGTGTGCTAAGTCACTTCAGTCGTGTCTGACTCTTTGTGACCCCATGGACTGTAGCCTGCCAGGCTTCTCTGTCCATTCGATTCTCCAGGCAAGAATACTGGAGTAGGTTGCTATTCCCTTCTTCAGGGAATCTTCCCAGGGGACCCAGGGATCAAATTTGGGTCTCCCAAGTTACAGATTCTTTACCATATGAACCAGCAGGTCTATATCGTATCATCGTATTATTGTCTGTCTCCCCTAACAGAATGTAAACTCTGAGTAAACCATTCTGTTTACCGGGGAAACCCCGTAATAGACACATGTCTAGCACATCATATGCACTCAGTAAAGACTGATTGCATAATTAATAAACTGAACCTCTGCTTTTATCTTCAAACAAGCAGAAGCTAAAGCACTCTGCGTGATGAGGTAAGGGGATCTGGGGCACAAAAATACAAATGAGGACGACAGTCATTAATCACCTTCTGAGAGCTGCCAGGAGCCCTCTGCCAGCCCAGGCATTCAGGGCATCAGGGTCTCGTTTCACTGATTTTATTTAATAGGGTGTGCAGTCTGCCTAACACACAGCCCAGAGGGGCTTTCAATGTGGGAATGGTCAGAGAGTATTATGACAACATTGCCATCTTCCAGACTGGAGGGATCGATCCCTTTGGGCGTGTTAGCATACATTGTCACCTGATCTTGATTATGAACTATGTGACGCATGTGCTTAGGCTTTCTGAAGGCCATCCCTGACTCACAGGATGGAAATGGAAACGTAAGAGAGAAATTAAAAAATAACTCCACTGGTAGGAATAAAGACACAGATGTAGGGAATGGACATCTGGGCATGGGGCGGGGCTGGGATGAAGGGAGACTGGGATTGACCTATGTGTGCTGCTGTGTGTAAAATGGCTAGCTAGGGGGAACCTGCTCTATAACACAAGGAGCGCAGCCTGGGGCTCTGTGGTGACCTAGAGGAGCGAGACGGGGTGGAGAGGAGGTCCAAGAGGGAGGGGCTATATGTGTACATACAGCTGATGCACTTCATTGAACAACAGAGATAAACACAACATCGTAAAGCAACTGTACCGCAATTAAAAAAAAAAAAAAAACTCTTTAAAAAGCTTCAGGAAAATAAAAGGTTAAGGTGCTGATTAGATTAGTAAACACACTAAATAAGATTTGGAAACCTCGGTGTAGTCTTTATTGTATGAATAACAGAAAAATTTCAGCGCTGTTGCCTGCAGAAGCAGGCAGAACCTTGGTCTCCTCAAATGTTACCATGGATGCTTCCTTTGCCTTGATATTAGAGGATGACAGGGAGTTATAAATCCAAGAAAAATATTGCTTAATTAAAAGTTTGTCCACTCTACATTTAATCTCCAACTGTTTTTCATAGGTAAAATAAGGATAAGATTTTTATCTACCTTCACTGTGAGAAATGGATAAATTGCCCACTTAAAGGCTTAGAAAGCCTATAATATGCTTGAACAAAAATAAAATAAAATAACATTCTCTTTGAGGCTAAACGAAATGACTATTTTAAATTAGAGTCCTGACAATAACTTCACAAAATCTTATCCCCAAATTTAATGCAATCCCACTGAACTACTTAACTTATAAAGTTTTACCTTTACAATCTTAAAGTAATAGAAACTATTTCCCCACTGAGAAAAATCAATCAAAAATTGGTTATCTCAAGATAAAATATAGATGTCTTTCACATTATTTCATTAGTGGTCCTAGAACACAAAAGTAATACAAAAGTTATTGATCATTCTCAAAACTCAAATTATTTTCATCAGAACTTAATCACTGTTTATAAAAAAACATATAACAGAGACCCTCGAAAGTTTTCATCAATCAAAGATCAATAACAATATGAAAGGACAAGGTAGGTATTGGAATAATTTCACCCAAAGAATAATGCATAGTGGTTTTATAATGACGGCATTTTCTAACACCTCTATGCACTCATGAATGATCATTACATACCTAAGTTATAGAGTTGAAAAGTGACATTTTTTAATATTTCATTTTTTCAGAGAGCAAACTAACAACACACTTTTAAAAAATGTATCAGCAAATGCAGTTCTTAAATGTGTAAAACCCTGAACAGTCATTGGAAGGATGATGCTGAAGCTGGAGCTCCCATACTTTGGCCACCTGATGAGAAGAGTCAACATATTAGAAAAGACCCTGATGCTGGGAAAGATTGACAACAGGAGGAGAAGGGAACAGCAGAAGATGAGATGGTTGAATGACATCACCGACTCAGTGGACATGAATTTGAGCAAACTCTGGGAGACAATGGACAGAGGTGCCTGTGGGTGTACTAAGTCCACAGAGTTGCAAAGAGTTAGACAAGACTTAGTGACTGAACAGCAGTAATGTATAAAACAGGCAGTGTGTGTATACCTTAGTTGCTTCACTTGCAAATAGGTTCAAATATTTTCTCCATGTGACTCTGAGATTACACTATGAGAAATATTCAGTCATTTGCATGATAAGAGAAGTTAAATTATTGATAGGTTGAAGGACTTTTTATAATAGAGGATCTATAGGAAACATTCCCCACCCCCACAAGTAAACTCAAAGGAGGGTAACTCATAACCTGCTATGAAACCAAAGAGAATCACAATTGATTTATGTAAATTTTTGTTTTCACAAACAAAAGCACTGAGTTCAAGACAATGTTCAGTGGTAAGTGGTATCTTGCTACACTTTAATTAGATTCACATGAAAATATTAAAATGAATTTTATGCAATCTATTTTAATTAAAGTAAATTTTCCCAATTCTTCCTTGGAGAAAGTGGGCCACTGTCATGCAATTATGCACAATTATAACTCATAAAGGTCAAATGGCAAGTATATGACTAGGAGAACAGGGAGAAATACTGGAAACCATTTTAATCAAAGTTGACACGCTTAGACTCTGCAATCTGACAGGGATGCTGGAAATTACCTACAACGGCCCCTTGTGTGGTAATGAGCATCCTACATCCTAAGAGATGAGATAAAATCCAGCCAGGATTGTGAAACTACATGCCTGTCTGGGGCATAAGATACTGGACAGCCCAAACCCAGAGAGAAAATGGAGCCTTGTGGAACATGCATACGGTCCTAGGATGTTCATGAGGCCAAGAGACAGGTATGGAGTCCTGAGACAGGTATGGAGCCACCATACATGGCAAAAACAAGGATGGACCTAGAGATGATCAAACTAAGCCAGAAAGAGAAAGGCAAATGCCATATGATGCCACTTATATGTAAAATCTAAAATACAACACAAATGAACCTTTGTTGATGAAGCAGACACAGAGAACAGACACTGCAGTTCCCAAGGGGGAGGGGAGGGGAGGGATTGGATGGGTTGGGAATTTGGGGTTAGCAGATGTCAACTAGTACATATAAAAGAGACAAACAGCAAGGTACTGTAGAGCACAGGGAATTATATTCAATAGCCTGTAATAAACCATAATGGAAAAGAATATGAACAGGAAAGTATATATATGCATAACTGAAACACTCTGCTGTATAGCCAAAATTAACAATCTTATAAATCAACTACACTCCAAATAAAATTTTAAAAAAATACTAAGTGCTGTCAGCTAAGACACTGAAGATAGGCCTCCACATTAGTCATAACATTACAGTTGCAAGTCCAAGTAAGCATGAGTCCAGCATGGCTCACTCCAGCGGAGGCCCTTCTCTATGCATCCTGTGAAATTGCTCTAATTCCTATAACTGGCTCAGGCTCTCTAAACAGCCAGCCTGCTGGGTAAACTTTAATCAATAAACAAACAAAAGCAGAATGTGGCACTATCCCCTTAAGTGGACATTAAACATTTAAAACTCATTTGGAAGATGGTTATGGTTCTCAGTAAGCATGCTGAGAAACATGTTGTCTTGAAGGGTCACTATTTTCCCCCTCTTTATTGGAACAGATATTTAAGCAATCAACAAGGACGTAAGTGTGAAGCGTCTGTCGTGTGTCAGGGTGTTTTAGCAGCCACTGCATGATCAGGGATAAATATTCTAGACCATGCAGTCAAGGGAGCAACCATGCAGACACAGCAAGCTGTTAGGGCTTCCTGAGCAATGAACTCCACAAGAGAAGAGGAGCCTGGAGTGGCAAATATTCTACCAATAACCTGCCAGCATCTTCTGCCCAACTAGGCAAATCTAATCAAGACTTCAATGAAACATGCTCAGCTGTAATGAAATGTTCCTGTAGACTCTTCTTGAGTAGAATCTCGTGCAGAGTGACCCCAACATATAAAACTAAATCGTGAAATTTGAAATATACCCCAAATATTAAGATCTTAAGCATCAGAGTGACCCAGTCCTGCCTTTATTGCTCTCTCATCCATGCTTTGTTATACTCTCTCAGACTGCTTGTAGAGAGCACAGATAAGTGTTTAGGGGGCATAGCTGTGGCCACCTGCTCAGCTATAAAAGGAGCCATTTCAAGGACCGACTGGGCTCTGAACAGTCATGGGGAATCTTCTGTGTCTGTTCTTGGTCAACAGTCTTATCCTTTCTTAAGAACGGCACTTCCTTCCTAAAGCCCCATCCTCCTGGCCCACGGCCTGCCTGCTCCTCCTCGGCGAAGATGGAGTCCTGGGCAACCCCCTCCTGCTGACTGCCCTGCATCCTGGGTCCCCGGGCCTCCCTCCCCTGGGCTCCCTGGGGGTGGGGTCTGCTTCCTGGGAGCTAATCCCTCACCTGTGCCCAGTATCCTGTCCCCTCCTACAGCCCTGGGGGCTCTGCCTAGTCAATTCCTTCCCCCTGTCTTTTCTCTCTTCCCCATCAACATTTAAAGAGGATTAAGTAATGCTCTCTTAAAAGCTATTCCCTATCCTCCTGTCCCTGCCTGCTTGAAACAATAATTCTCTATTTTTACATCTATTCCTTCAACTCACACACATCCCTCCATTCATTACCATCTAGTTTCATCCCCATCACTGCTCTGAAGCTGCACTGATGAATGTCATTTACTAAAGGTTGAATAAGTCTTGTAGGTGACACCACCCATAACACCACCCTTATGGCAGAAAGTGAAGAGGAACTGAAGAGCCTCTTGATGAAAGTGAAAGAGGAGCATGAAAAAGTTGGCTTAAAGCTCAGCATTCAGAAAACTAAGATTATGGCATCCGGTCCCATCACTTCATGGCAAATAGATGGGGAAACAATGGAATCAGTGATAGACTTTATTTATTTATTTATTTATTTTTGCTCCAAAATCACTGCAGATGGTGACTGCAACTATGAAATTTAAAGACGCTTGCTCCTTGGAAGAAAAGCTATGACCAACTTAGATAGCATATTAAAAAGCAGAGACATTACTTTGCAAACAAACGTCTGTCTAGTCAAAGCTATGATTTTCCTAGTAGTCATGTATGGATGTGAGAGTTGGACTATAAAGAAAGCTGAGCACCAAAGAACTGATGCTTTTAAACTGTGGTGTTGGAGAAGACTGTTGAGAGTCCCTTGGACTGCAAGGAGATCCAACCAGTCAATCCTAAAGGAAATCAGTCCTGCATATTCATGGGAAGGACTGACGCTGATACTGAAGCTGAAATTCCAATACTTTGGCCACCTGATATGAAGAACTGACTCACTTGTAAAGACCCTGATGGGGGAAATATTGAAGGCAGGAGAAGGGGACAGCAGAGGATGAGGTGGTTGGATGGCATCACTGACTTGATGGATATGAGTTTGAGCAAGCTCTGGGAGTTGGTGATGGACAGGGAAGCCTCGTGTGCTGTAGTCCATGGGGTCAGAAAGAGTTGGACATGCCTGAGCAACTGAATTGAACTGAATATGTCCACCCAAAAGATATGCTGAAGTCGTAACCTCATGAACCTGTGATGATTATGATCTTATTTGGTTGTACGATCTTGATGTAATTAATTCAGATTTAGTCATGCTGGGTTAGGGTGGGCCCTAAATTCAAAAAGGCTCCTATTCTTATAAAAAGAAGAGAAGACAAAAACATCCACACAGAGAAAATGCCATGTGACTACAGACTCAGAGACTGCAGTGATGGGTCCACAAGCCGAGGAACACAGGAGGTTGCTGATGACCACCGAAGCTAGAATGTAGAAAAGAATTCTTCCCTGGAGCCTTCAAAGAGAGCACAACTCTGTTGACACCTTGTTTTTGGACTTCCAGCCTCCAGAACTATAAGAGACCATGTTGTTGTTGTTTTAAATCATCTAGTTTATAGTATCTGGTTACAGCAACACTGGGAAATAAATACACCATTGCTGACAGTTTCTAGGAGGGTAACCATCTGTTTCAATTTTCTGAAAATACAGTAGAGTTTTCAGTGCACATGCTAAGTCATTTCAGTCATGTTCAACTCTTTATAACCCTATGGACCACTGCCCACCAGGCCCCTCCGTCCATGGGATTCTCCAGTCAAGAGTGGAGGGCTGTGCCCTCCTCCAGAGGACCTTCCCGACCCAAGGGTCAAATCTATGTCTCTAGGAGCTTTCAGGGCTATACCCCAAAAAAGCCCAGGGGAAATCAGCGTGAGTCTGTCACCCTACCTTCTGGCCCAGATACTCTGGTGGCCACTTCCCTCCTGAAAAAGCTCTCCTTCCTGGTACCCATGACTCCAGCTCTAAGCTAGTTAATTCCATCTGATGGCAGCTAGGAACTCAGATTTCTCAACCTCGTCTCATCATTTCAGACTTCCCTTCTTTACTCCGCCTGGAATCAACAGCCAAGAACTTGGGGCTCACACTCAGTGCCTCATGGTCCCTCCTTGAAAACATCAACAACCTCTTCTGCAGATTTCCAGAATCCACCCAGTTCTTCACATTCTGCTACTCATCCTGCAGCTCAGGCCCTCCTGCCCTCTTCACAGCTCCCTTTGGTCACAGCAGCAGCCCCAGGGGTGGCTCTGTCCACTGCCTGTTCTCCACCTTCCACGCTGAGCCTGTGCGGACAGAGGGAGCCTTCTAGAGATGCCTTCTGAGACCCTACATTATTAAATCTTCCCTCTAAGTCTCATCTCCCTCCACCTTCTCTCCATGATCTGAACTGAGATTTCATGGCTCACTGGTCTTGTCACTTGCCAAAACCTGCTGTGATCCCTCTGTGAGACTCATAAACATCTTATCACAGTCATCTGGGACTCAGCTCTGGTCCTGCAGCATCCTAGAAAGCATCCTCAGCCACTCCTGTGCTCAAGCACTCCTCTGCAGCCTAGGCTGCTGGTTCAGACACCTTTTCCCTAGGCTCCCATGCACCCGGCAAAGACACCTCTGTGAGGACCCTTAATAGAACATAATGCAACGGCCCTTTCAGTCTGTATTCCTTAAGACCTTCTAAACCCTTAATAGGAACTGTGTTTTTTACTTCTGTCTCATCAATATTTAGCACAGACTCCGGTACATAATAGGCTCCTATTAAATGTTAGTTGAATATCCACTCCAAATTGTTTTTAATCGATTGATTAATTGGAGGATAATTGCTTTACAGTATGATGGTTTCTGCCATACAATAATGCAAATGAGTCATAATTATATATACATATGTATGTGTAAATGTATATATCTACACGTGTGTGTATCCCCCCCCCTCAAAAGGGGGGGATATGTGTGTGTATCCCCCACCCCTCCCATCCCACCCCTCTAGGTCATCACAAGATACCAGGCTGGGCTCCCTGTTATACTTCAGCTTACCACTATTTACCTAGTTTACACATGATAGAGTATATAGGGCTTCCCAGGTGGTGCTAGTGGTAAAGAACCTGCCTCCCAATGCAGGAGATGGCGGGTTCAATCCCTGGGTCAGGAAGGTGCCCTGGAGGAGGGCATAGCAACCTGCTCTTGGTATCCTATGGACATAAGAGCCTGAGGGGGCGGGGCTATAGCCTATGGGGGCACACAGAGTCTGACATGACTGAAGCGACTTAGCATACGTGAAGAGTATATATGTCAATGTTGTTTCCTCAATTCTTCTTACCCTCTCTCTCCCTGGCTGTGTCCACACGTCCTTTTAAAAATGCAATTTGAAAGTATGCTGAGATGCCATTGACGCACTATGCATGCATGCGTACTCAGTGGCTCAGTCACATCTGACTTTGTGACCCCATGGACTGTAGTCTCTGCTAGGCTTCTCTGTCCATGGAATTTTCCAGGCAGAATACTGGAGTGGATTGCCATTTCCTCCTCCAGGGGATCTTCCCAACCCAGGGACTGAAGCCATGTCTCTTGTGTCAGTAAGCGGGTTCTTTACCACTGAGCCACCTGGGAAGCCTTTGATGAACTACAGGATTGTCCCAAATCCCAAAGCCTAACAGTGTGCTCTGCTGGAAAGGCTGGTGGGAATCAAACACTCATACCAAGAGCAAGGAGAATGCAAAATGGCACAACCCTCATGAAAGGGAATCAGGCAAGATCTAGCAAAACCACAGGTGCATTCACCCTTTGACCCAGCAATCCCAATTCTAGGAATCTCTGTCAATAGCACACTTGTAAAAAATACCCAAAGATTGTTCCAGGAGGTACTGTACATTGTAACACTATACATGATCACATCCCCCAGTAAGGAGTTGTTGAAGAGACTGGAGCTCATTCCATAGATGAGAGCCATGTGACTATGAGAAGAAGTGACACAAATCCATGTTACTGAGGCGTGGACACCAGTTCATATCCTGATGTGAAAAAATGCTCGATAGAGAGAATTTTGCATACATGCTATTTTTTAAGAAAAGAGGGTATGAATGTATTGGTACATGTATGTGTGTGTGTGGAACTTTGTTTATATTAAAAAAGAAACAAAAGTCATAAACTGTAAGTAAAGGGGAGCTGAACGGAGAGAGGAGGAGCAAGGTAAGGGGAGCAGCGGGAAGCCACTTTCTCCGAACACCCTTGTTTCATTAATTGGGCTTTAAAATATTACAGAATTATGTCAATTTTGAAAAATCTCAAAAACCAAAAGTGACATTAACTATGTTTTGAGTTGATGGCCCAACCATACAAACTTAAATTCCTTCAATTTCAAAGCAGTCATTTCGCTTCAGATATCTAGTGCAATTCATACCCTGAGGACTAAAAGAAAAATCACACCAAAGGGTTTTCTGTAGTCAGCAAGGACTGCTGCTACTGCTGCTAAGTGGCTTCAGTCGTGTCCGACTCGGTGAGACCCCATAGAAGGCAGCCCACCAGGTTCCCCGGTTCCTGGGATTCTCCAGGCAAGAACACTGGAGTGGGTTGCCATTTCATTCTCCAATGCATGAAAGTGAAAAGTGAAAGTGAAGTCGCTCAGTCGTGTCCAACTCTTAGCAACTGCAGCCTACCAGGTTCCTCCATCCATGGGATTTTCCAAGCAAGAGTACTGGAGTGGATTGCCATTGCCTTCTCCGAGTCAACAAGGACTAGAGTTGCACAAAACCATTATTGTGAAACAACTGAGTGTGTATTGCAGACAAAGGCAAAGGAATAATTACATTGACCTGCAGAGAGAGGAGTCTGTGCACATCAGAGAAAGACAGAGACATAGGATGGAAGAGGTCCGGAAGAGATCCCTAGAGTCCTTGAGATGAACTGGAAGCATCCAGAACAATCATAGTGTGCTGTGGAGAACACTTTTCTTAGCTCTGTACACTGACAAGACCTCACTTTGGCCACTCCTGTGCTCCAATCAGATGAAAACGGCTGCTTCTCAGATCAATGGAAGGAAATGGATAAGAGGAGTGAGGGGCACCTTGTTATTCCAGAGAATAAAGAAGCCATCAAAGGCCACTTGAGTTGTCTCAGAAAAACTCAGGAGGCAACCTCAAGAGCATCCCCTCCCCTAAGCTTGAAATGTGATCATTGTACCATCTATAAGAATAAAAGCAGTAATTGATTGAAATATATCAAATATTGAAATCCATATATTAAAAATAACTCTAAAAAAAGTAAACATAACATTTTATTTGTCCCCTTTGGATAATGTTAGAGAACCAACTAACTGGACTATTTTAAAAAATGGCACAGGAAAGAAAAATAAGCATCTGCTCTGCCTTTCCTATGTCAGACGCACCCTTAGGAAATTCAAATAGTTAAGGAGGGAAAGTTACTTTATATAGAAATAATTTAGCCATTAAGTGAAGAAAGAGTAGGAAAATGTAAGACTCCTAGTTTTGCACCCATGAATGAATCAGTAGGTTTAGATGAATGAATGAATGATCGTCAGTGACTGATTATTTCATCGCCCAGTGAAGGTCAGGGCACCATCCATGACACAGTAGAGATAAAAAGAGGCATACCTGAATCTGAGTGGCCTCCCATTATCACTCCTAGGTTATGGAAACGTTAGGGACAGAAGGACATCTCAGTGACACCAATGGGAAGCACTGTGGAAATGCTACAGGACTCTGAACCTAGGTTGCTTTAAAAATGAACTTGCCAGTGGAGCAACAAAACAACACAGCACCAAGAGAGAGCCGAGGAGACTCAACGGCAATGTATGAACTTCATTCCACCCCCAACTCAACCCAACTGTTAGCAAAACAAGGGGCAAGCATTCCTGTGACAATCAAGGGGGCTCACAGTACTCAGTACTCACGTGATGGTTGCTAATTTTATGGCATTGGTTTATGTTTGGGCTTTTGATTGTTTTGATGTGATAACAGTAGTATGAATTCCTCATCTTTGATATTCAAGAGCTGAACTGTTACGACAAAATTGTACGATTTCTTGAATTTGCTTCAAAATAATTTGGTGAATGTGGGTGGAGCATGGGTGGGGATTTAAAAGAAAAAAGAAGGGCCAAGAATGAATAAATCCAGGGGTTGAGTGTTCCTTAGACTTTAGAACAGATTCTAATTTTGTATATATTTCAAAAATTTTGTGACACAAAAGTTACAAAATAGTAAAATTAAAATACTAGTGGATGAATTATTAAAATACAATGTCTAATTATACTTGGCTTCATGATATAAGTGTGATTTCCTTGAAGACAGAGAGAAAGGCTAATTTAATTTTCATCTTGAATGCCTATAAGTGTTGAGGGGTAAAGAACCCTAAAAACTTTTGATGAATTAAATAATAAAAGAATGTGTACACATATTAATCAATTGATCCTACAGATCTGTGGAGATATTTGAGACAGCAAAAAATTCCGTCTGCCATGCAACGCCAGATAAAGACAAAGGCATACACTGTGTGGTAGGACTCGGGCTTTGTTGAGAAATGCTGAAGTGAAGAATTTTTTGTTTTGCTTGGTGTGTTGTTATTTCTGAGGGTCACATTTTTCTCCCCTGGTTGACATGCCTAGGGGACTGACAGCACCTGTCAAGTAAACGTGGCCTCAACAATGGGATTTTCTATCTGTGACCATTCTGAGCTTGAATTCTTCTCAGTTTCAAAATATGAAATGGGGGATTTCGTATTTTCACTCTGATTTTAAACAAAAGTCACAGAATAACAGAGTGATAACCGCTGCTATCCTGAGCATGAAACTTGGGCTTAAACGGTGCCTTTGGAACGCGAGCGTGCCTGACTCTCACCTTTATAGGAAATGACCGGGTGCTCTGCTCTCTGACACAGAGACGAGTCTGTCTCTAGCTGGGCAAGTCTCCACCACCCCAGGCTGGAGAACAGCCACGCGATGACGCAGGGTCCCTTCATGATGGGCAGGAGACCGTCAACTCTGGGCACTTGTCTAACCAGAAGCTCGTGGTCCCGTCATGTGTGGAAAGTACCTAAAACACACAGAAGAGAACAAGTTCATGAACATGGGCTCAGGTTTTCAGTAGTTGGTCTTTTGATAAAGCCTCAGCACGCTAGTTAAAAAAGAGAGAGAGTACTTAAAAAAAACATCCCTTTCTCTGGAAGATATTTCAGAAATGTGTGTATATACGCATATGTATATATATATATATAGATAGATACATATAGATACATATACAGGCTTCCCAGGTGGTGCTAGTGGTAAAGAACCCACCTGTCAATGCAGGAGACATAAGAGACATGGCTTCCATCCCTGGGTCGGGAAGATCCCCTGGAGAAGGAAATAGCAGCCCCCTCCAGTATTCTTGCCTGGAGAATCCCATGGACAGAGGTGCCTGGTGGGCTACAGTCCATGGAGTCACAGAGTTGGACACGACTGAAGCGACTTAGCATATCTATCTATCTATCTGAATCCAGACCTCTGTTCCTCCCAATGACTTTATGAGATAGCCCATCCATTATAAAAGGGGGAATATTCACACTTAAGCTCTATCAAGTTGCCACCGTCACCCCTGAACAAAGTACTTTAAGACTTGTGATCATCGTTTGCTTTTTCCCTCGGAACATCATTCTTACCTCCCTGTGAAGACACAGATCTGTATGTGGAAGCCCTCTGAATTCTTCCCCTTCCCTTTTCAAAATACAAAGCCCCTATTAAATAAGGCCATGAGCATTGCCCTTTCCTAATAACCTGCTTAACATCATGCCCCCAGCTCTTAAAAATCATCCACAGTGGGTGAGTTTATCCTTTGAAACTTACAGATGACCTGGCTGCAAACTTTCTGGCTAGCGATCAAGTGTGAATCAAATAAAACCTAAGCGGAGCACCTACTGGGTGAAATGAAATCACTGCGCTGGGAGCTTAGAAACTTAAAAGAGCATGAATAATTTAAAAGATTAATAAGCTTTAAAATAAGATAGGCTTATAAAAATAACGATAATCCAAGCTGTTGGAAAACCATAAAAAGAAGCTGGAGTGCTGTGGGAGTTAGGGGAGAGAGCACGCTGCTATTTAGGGGAATCAAGGATGGGCCCAAGGAGGACTTCATATTTGAGTTTAATCGTAGAGGATAAACAGGATTTCAACAGACAGAGATTTCCAGCCGTAATCGAGAGGAGGATGAAAAGACGCACTGGATGGGGTTAGAGGAAGGATCAGGCTACACGAGCTGGGAACAGTTTACTATACTTGACCTGGACCCCAAAGGATGTAAAGGGGAGAAGGGAGAAGCAGCTTAGAGAGCAGGTTGGGTTAAGATTTGGAAGGTGAATGATACTAAGTTCTGAGGTCTCTATTTTCATAAAAATAAGCTACCACAGTATATTAACATTAGAAGAAATGTTAACAAGATCACTCTCACCGGAGTGCACACAGGAAATTGGGTAAAGAAGAGCATAAAGGTGGAGAAGTTAAATTGAAGCTTTGGCAATTGTCCAGAAGAGGGATAAGTGGAGCTGTGATTTCAGGGGCTTCAGTGTCAACAGAAATTAAGGCAAACCCAGTAAACACGCCATGTGATGGGTAAGGGGAAGTCCAGAAAATGAAAGACGTCATAGATTCTTCAACCTGCCTCCCAATGAAAGCTGGATCTGGGTCCCTTCCCTGCAACCCTGAATCTGGGTTGGCTCTCTGACTGCTCTGCTTGGCTGAATATAATAGAAGTGATGACACCCCAGCTTCCAAGCTCTCACCCTTAGAGACCGACAGTTTCCACTTCCTGTCTCTTTGATCACATCCTCTGGGACACTGAGATATGGGGTCAGAAAAGCCCCTGAAACCGCCAAGCCAGAGAGACCACATACAGGTCCTCCTAGCGATATCTCCCATATAGTCCGGATTCCCGGCCGGGCCCACCAAGACGCCTGACACGTGAATAAAGCTGAAGCCCACTGAGTGACTTCAGTAAGTATCCCAAGAGCACAGGCATCAGTTAGTGGAGCCCGGCCCAACTTCCTCATAAATGGCTATTGTTCCAATCTGTTAAATATGGAGGAACAGAAAGCAAAAAACACAGACAGACTCAAAGGATGTAAGTCCCTTTGAGGATAGTGAGGCCATTTTATTTCCAAATATGAAAAACAACAGAAGAAGTTTTAGAGGAGGATATGGTCATTTGGTTTGGTGCATGTTGGGTTTAACATGCTGAGAGAACATTTAAGGAAATGTGGCAGACTGTGGAAAATCCATGGCGGATGCTCAGAAAAGGAAAAAAAAAAAAGAATTCAGAGACAGCATATAATATTTAGAATGGTTAAAATCATGGGTGTGGTTCAGACTCATGAAACATGAGAGGGGAAAATTTGGCTAAAGAGAAGTATTTATTTAGAAGTTGTTAAAGAAAAGTAAACCACACAAAAATAAGAGAAGAAACACAGAGCATCTCACAAATATAGCGCCACGAGGGTCAAATTAAGCTGCAGGGAGGACAGGCATAACACACTTTAAAAAGAGACCGCGTCAACTGTACCCTGATGAGGCAGAGCGAAGACTGCTGGCTTTATTTAGTCAAAGAACAGTGCATGGTCAATTTTGGAGTCGGTTTCAGAAAAACAGGAGACAGAATCCATGATGCAAGGAACCGAGAAGAAAATGGATGAAGCAAAAGAGGGACAGAATATGTGTGCTACCTTGAATGTTAGGTAACCCCAGAAAGTTCGATGAAGTCAGATAAGCACTAAGAGATCAAAGTTCTGAAAATTTTAGGATACAGAAAAAACTGATCACTGAATGCGTCTCCTTTTCTGAGGAGTGGGGAGTGGAGACGAAAATGCAGATTTTAGAGGGAGAGGTAGTATAAGACCAGGAAAAGCAGGTGACAAAGGATTAAGATTTCAGAAGAGGAGGTGGTTGTGAAAAAGAAGAAAGGGTTTCATCTTTAAAAACAGGGTGTGTTCATGAATATATGGTAAGGGACTGTACAGTCCATGGGATTGTCCAGGCCAGAACACTGGAGTGAGTAGCCATTACCTTCTCCAGCGGATCTTCCCAACCCAAGGATCGAACCCAGGTTTCCCTCATTGCGGGTGAATTCTTTACCAGCTGAGCCACAGGGGAAGCCCAAGAATACTGGAGTGGGTAGCCTGTCTCTTCTCCAGGGGATCTTCCAAATCCAGGGACTGAACCCAGGTCTCCCACATTGCAGGCGGATTCTTTACCAGCTAAGCCACCAGGGGAGCAAAGAGACTGTGGTTATGAAAGGAAGAAAGGGGTTTCATCTTTAAAAAGGGGGTGTGTTCATGAATACACAGTAAGATATCAAGATAGTGATGAGAGAGATGATATCTCAATATATGAGATATAAAGATGGAGAAAGCATGAAGTGGAGGGTACATCATCTTTCACAGTCTCCACCTTCTGAGTCCCATTGACTCAATGTTCCTGGGGGTTAGAAATGTGCAAATTAGACAGAGAAATAGATGAAGGGGCTGCAAATTGTGACGAGGAAAGAGAATGGTGTCTGTGGGAGGGAGAGATTGCGAGCAAGAAAGGTGGAGGAAGGAATGCAGAGAAAAACTGGGGTCCAGGGGCACCTCCATCCAGTGGGGCCCCTGCCCAGAGACAGCACACTGTCATGGACAATGGAGTCCCAGTCGCTGAGGAGTGGGGCGCAGAGATGAGAATGCAGATTCAAGAAGCAGAGGTAGAATAAGACCCAGAAGAACAGAGGTGCCCAAGGATTACAGTTCCAGTAGAGAGGGTGGTTAGGAAAAGGATCAAAGGGATTATAAAATTGAAAGCATGGTTATAGTGGATTATAAAATCAAAAGTATGATTAATTTCACCCTTGGAAGTGGGGTCACAGTCTGCAAAACTGGAGACTGCTCTAGAATGCCAGCTTAGAGGTGAATACAAGGACCCACAGGGAACACTGGGGTCCCTGTGACCTGAGGCTTATGGCGTTTCACCAAATGACGTATCTTAATAGGAGTTTGGGATTAACACAAAGACACTACTACATATAAAACAGATAATCAAAAAGGACCTACTTACTGTACAGCACAGCAAACTCTACTCAATATTCTGTAGTAATTTACATGGGAAAAGAATCTGAAAAAGAATGAATGTATGTATATCTATAAATAAATTACTTTGTTATGCACATAAAACTAACACATTATAAATCGATCCGTTGTTGTTGTTGTTGCTGTTTAGTCTCCAAGTTGTGTCAGATTCCTGCGACTGCATGGACTAGCCCGCCAGGCTCCTCTGTCCATGGAATTCTCCAGGCAAGCATACTGGAGTGGGTTGCCATTTCCTTCTCCAGGGCATGTTACCAATCAGGGATCAAACCCACGTCACCTGCATTGGCAGGCAGATTCTTTACCCACAAGCCACCAGGGAAGCCCAACTCTACTCCAGTATAAAATAAGAAATTAAATTTTTTAAAAGAATCACACCTGTCAGAGGTGCTCGGGTGTAATTCTGTTCTGTTCAGAGCGAGGAGATGCAGAGCACCCTCACCAACCCTCTCGGGAAAGGTTGCAGCTAGATTTTCACTGCCCCACATCAAAAAAAATGATGATGATTAAAAAAATATATAGGAAAGCTAATGAAAGTAACACTGACGGCTCAACAAGCGCTAGCTGGCTTTGTGACAGGCAGGGCAGCAAGCACTGACACCCACGCCCAGAACCCACCAGGCGCCTAGACCAGTATCTGTGACACACCGACTCCCTCTGAACAGCATCCATCACGGAGATGGATGGGAACACAGCCACCTTGACCTCTGAGACTGAGCTCACGTCACCTTAAGGCTAAAAGCAAATTCTTTCTCTTGCAGATCGCTTTTCAATGTGTCAGATCCAAGCCAACCCAGAACCCACCTCTGTTATGTGGAACAAGCCACACAGACAACTGCCAGTTGGGACTGTCTCACGCTCACGATAGCCATGCATTCTGATCTCAGTCCTGACATCTCTGCCTCCTGAAGGAAAGGTGAAGAAAAATAACACAAACGCCCGATCTGTCCCCCGCCTGGGATCTTGGAAGTGATGATTAGGGAGGGAAATGCCGTGTCAAGTGAAAGAGCAGCTAAAATGGGAGAGACCCGTGGTTTGATGGGGAGGAGATGAAATTACAGGTTTGCCGTGTTAAGCTAAGGGAAGCACATTTAATGAGAACAGGTGATTTTTAGAAGTTTATAATTTTCAGACTATAACATGTTACTTTTTTTTTTCCTAAAATAAAGGCACTATAAACAGTCATCCTGGTAAGGTACCAGGGAGGGACATGCAGAGTCATTTAGATCAGGGTATTTTGAGCATCCTACCATCAAAACTAACTCCTTGAATAGCCTTTTACTCTAAGTGGGCTCAGATATAAACATCAGGTCCTTCCATCCTGGACTCTCACTTCTTAGTGGAATAACATAGAGTGGGGAGAAGCATCTTTATGTCAGCAAGGTCAGTGCTCCATCTCAGACATATTGACATTTAGAGCCAGGCAGTTCTTTGTTCTGGGAGCTGTTCTGTGCATTTAGCACCATCCCTGGCCTCTCTCTACCCACTCCTACCCAGTAACCAGTAGCGCCCCACTATCTGTGCCATTGAAAATTGCCTCCAGACTTTATCAAATTGTCCTGGTTGATAACCTCTGCTTTGAATGTGTCAAAACACCTCTCCCTCTTTAGAAATAAAAGAAGCTATCATCACTTGAAAGATTACTTTAAAATATGCTTGTAAAATTATCCAAGTGAATTTGTATTGAATCATTTCCGGAAAACTTCAAGAAAAATGAAAGTCACATTAAATATAACTATTTAGCTCCATTGGGGAAATACATGAGGAAAGAATTTTTCAAAGGATCAATTTCAGGAAAAGTTGTTCAAATTCCATCCAATTATCTCTGGAAAATTAAAAGTATGTTTGGTGAGTTGATACTAAGCAAGTGATTTTGTCAATAGGAAAATTTATTACAGAGAGCCTCTTCGGACTGTGCAATCAAATCATTTTCGTTGCAGCTTCTTCAAAATGCCTCAAGCCTTCTTTTCAGTTTCCTGATGTAGGAGGGAGGACCCCTCTATAAGCTCGATCTAAAGAAGCAAAACTCTGTATATGTGTGTTTGTGCAATAAATAACATTTCCCGTTCACACCCACACTGCAAATGAATAGGCTTTAGGGAACAGAAAATAACTGTTGCTTTTAGTTAAAAAAAAAAAAAATTTACTGCTGTCAGAAGAAAAATGAAAAGAATGAAAGCTACACAAGAAGTTTTGCTTCGGGAACAAAAGTCTCACTAGTTATTAATAAAAACAGATCCAAAATAAGCTTCATGGACTTCTTTTCAGTGGTGGCTGGTTTTCTTCTGAGTCTTAGGCTAGAAGTAGCCAGGTTCACTGGTGTTGAGAGTCTGTGGAAACCCTGCCAGCCCGGCTCCTACCTGATGGCTTCAGGACCACCATCTCCGAGAGGATGAAGCCAGGTGAGAGAGCTGACCCAGTGAGCTGCTCGGAGAGGACCAGGAGGCTGAGCTCCACCCTCGCAGGAGTACACCAACCTGAAGACACTCTGCCTGTGCATCTTAATTGTAAAAAGTTACGGTCTTTGGTACCAGCGGAAACATGACAGCGTTTGGAAGACGGGGACAGACTGCTCTTCTGAAAGGTCTGTGTTTACCCTCATCTTTCCAAGCATCTCGTGGCCCTCCACCATGGGATCAGGTGAGCCGCTCCCCCAGGGACTAAAGCCCCAGCCCAAAGCAAAAGCAGCAGAACCACTGAAGAAACCAGCCTACCCTTGGAACAGACCACGGAGCCTGATGCCCGCACACCCTGGCACAGCCGAACATGGCCTCCTGGAGCCTGGTGCACCATCAGCAGCTGCCAGGTAAGCAGCCCGGCCCCACTGAAACCCTTGCAAGATCTTCCCGCTGCTTTCCCAAGACAACCCCTTGCCCTTTCACCAACAGCGCCCCTCCTCCCAATTCCACCATCACTGCTGCCAGCACCAAGGCTTCCCTTCAGCCCCTCCAGCCCACCCGTGGTCCTTCCCGTAAGCCTTGCACGTGCACCTGCACATCCGCTGATGCCTCAGCCCCACGTGTGTCCTGAGGCTTCCCACTAGCCAAGGTCAAGGCTGGCCTCCACCTTCTGTACACACAGCAGCCGCCTACTCCGGCCAAGGTGGCAGATCCCCTGCAGTAAACCCTGATGAATCATGAACAGTCTCTACTTCCTCATCGAGGGGTCTATGGAAAGCCATAACCTTCCAGGTTTCTAAATTTTAACTTCTCTCTTTTTTTATCATAAACAAGCTATGGGTTGAGCACGTAGTGACAGCCCCAAGTTAGACATTCCAACAAACTGAACTGGCCGTCTGAATGAGTCAGAAACCACATAACTGATGTCCTGTGTAGCATGGAGAGCTCACCCACCCCTCGCCACAGAGCAAGCACCCTTGTCAGGCGGTTTATTCAGCCCTTGGCACATGGGATATGGGAAGTGTCTCAAAAACTCATGAATTTGAGAGATGGAAGGGACACTTGAAATCATCTCGTCACTTTGCAGCATAGAAAGCAAAAGCTCAGATGGACTGAATGGACCTTACAGGTTAAGGTAAGAAGGAGCAAACAGTGGCAGGCCACGCTGAAACAGGAGCAAAACCCGCTGGCCCTTTGCCTGGCATGCCTACCTTCCTGCTCACACTTAGGGCCACAAGTTCAAATGACTCAAATCACACCCAGAAACACAGTTCTCTCTCGAGACTAAAGCAAAACAGATGAACCCATGGTCTGGAAACAGGGGTTGTCACTAATCCAGCCAGTCACTGAAGGATGCCACCTGTGGGCAAGGGAGAGCCCTGTGACACAGGCTCAAAGTGAAGAAGGCACAGTCTGGGCACTTCCAGCTCACAGGTGTGTGCAATCAAGCAAGCCAAAATCCACCTTTTGATAAATACCCAGTTATCCTAGAAGTAAGAGCAAATCTTATAAGCCACAGGAAAAGGAGGAATCCCTCTGAATGGAGGAAGAAGCTATGACTTCTAAAGGGTTCAAGTTCAAGAAGGGGGAATAAAGGTCAGGGGCCATCCAAGCCCATGGGGTGTGTTCAGGGCTGGAAGGAACCTGTTGAATGAATCTGGGCTCTTTCCTCAGAACATCAGACATTCTAGGTACTGAGCAGGAGATGCCATTAAGTGAAGAACCATTAAAACAATAAACTTAAGTTAATGCAAAGTGTCCAAGAAAATAGATTCCTCTCTTCTTTTCCAAAAACAATAACCAAACATTGTATTCTTTGGGAAATATAGCAAAATTAAAGTTTTCTTGTTACGGTACTGAGTCTATAAAAGAGATCGGATGTTCACCCAGGCACATTGCATCTTCAATTGTTAGGTACCTTTGTATAAAAGTTGAATCCTCTTTATATTGTTTTAACCCCTGTACCATGACTGCCAAATTTCAACCAAAAGAGGCTGTACACAAATGAATTAGTAAAACATTTTTAGGAATGTCTTAATGAAAACCCTGACCGCCCTCAAATACAGAACCCCTTCTGCATGCCACCTTCAGGTACCTGAACAAGAAACTGACTTTCTTACTCACAGATTTTCATCATATCTGAACTGAGATGAGATGGAATTTTATGGCTATATAAAATGACCTCATGGTATAAAATGGGAAAAAGCAGACATTAGACTATTTTATACATTTCAATCATGGTTCGGCTCCAGTGACCTTATTTTATATCTCTCTTCAAAGGGAATTGTTATTAGACTTTCGCCTTTTTCTCCTTGTTTAGTTCCAGATCGCCTGGAGGGATCATAAAAATAAATGAAGTCCATTAGATAAAATTATTATTTACACAAAGGCAATATTAATTTTATCTGTCAGCAGGTTTTAAAACTAAGTGAAAGTTCATTCAATGTACTTCTGTGCTAGCTAAACCAATAGGAACTCTTTCTAAAAAAAAACCTTAAATAACAGTCCCACAGGACAACATAACTATTAATATACTTGCGATTACTAAGGGATTTATCCAGAGAAGTTCCCTCAAGGCAGGAAACTCACATGGGCAGAACAAAATAATCACGTTATAAATGACTCTCCTAGTGTGACAATTACTATTCATAGCTCCTGTTCATTTTTAGGTAAGATAGGCAGGAGGCGGAGTGCCACTTTGTCTCTCGTCAGCCAGAGGGTGCGATGTTGATGGTGACGTGCAAAAGCACGCAACAGTGGCGGGAAGAATGCTCTCCAACATCTCTACTCTGGCCAGCATCACTGATCACCTGTGATTGCCAAGTCTGATGAGCTTATGCCAAGGGCATCTATCACCACGGCAACTGTGCTCATGACCTCTGCTCTTAAACGTCTCCCCAAACCTTCTCCTCCCTGGCCTCCTTAACCATGCCAACATTCAGAACCCTCATTTCCCACTCTTCCCTTTAAATGAAGGTGCAACTCAGCCTGTCTCGAACATTCATTTCTTCTCAGTCTGCACACTCTCAGTGGCCCATCTCTTCAAACTCAATGACTTGATATAGTTCCTAAAAGTGGGTGACTTCCAAGTGTATAACACTCTATGAGACCTCTGTGCACAATCCAGCTCTGTAAACCAAAACAGACCTCCTCCAAAAATAGCCCTCTTCACATAAATCAGATAGGAGGAGCCCATCTGAGGGGGGCGTCCTCATCTGCCTCACCAACCGCATCCTGTACGTCCACTTTCTCTCATCGCTGCTCCCCATCTGCTCTGACATCCAACTCAGAATCCGAGGACTCACCTTGCCTCCCCTCCTTCATCTTCCCAAAGCTCCTCTGTCATTTTGTCAGTGTGTTCTGAGAACGCTCCCCCAGCCCCCTGGGAAAGACCCTGATGCTGGGAAAGACTGAAGGCGGGAGGAGAAGGGGACGACAGAGGATGAGATGGTTGCATGGCACCACCGACACAATGGACATGAGTTTGAGCAAACTCCGGGAGATAGTGATGGACAGAGGAGCCTGGCCTGCTGCAGTCCCTGGGGTTGCAAATAGTCGGACACGACTGAGCGACTGAACAGCAACAACCCCTCCCTACCCTAAACACCTCTCTATTTCTCACCTCTACAATATTGGCCATTTTTTGACAGATTTTCTTGCCTCCAGTTCATTTTTAAGCTTCATCTCTGAGTAACAACCTTCTCTGATTCTTTCCCACTTTCCTCTACCCCCATGGGGCCCCTACACATCAACACTCATTTCTATTTGTCACCCTGAATTACAATTACCCATGTATGTGTTTCATTTGAAAATAAGGCTGTGACCATCTTAGCCTCTGGACAATACAGAAGGTGCAATATATATTAAAAAAATTATCTCATGAGAAATGAGTCAGTGGAGAGAAACAGTGCACACTCACACATACCTCTCTACCTTCTTATCAATATTGATGCTTCCATTAAAATGCAATTCTTGTTCCCTTTCCTTCTATAACTCTGCTAGTCACTGTCACAGATGTTTTATTCCTCTATTGAAATTCTCCTAACATCTGGTCCAAATACAAGGATTCCCACGGTTTTGAGAAATGTCCTTTCTAAATGTCATAATTTTCCAATTAATGGTCAAAGGGATGAAGGGATTACTATAGGCAGACCAGCTAAAAAGAGGAAGTCTCACTGGGCCTGGAGACATGGACGCACATGGAATATATAACTGAAGTTTGTGAACCCTGTGGGGTTTGGATGTTATTCTAACACACCATAATTCGCTGCAACTGCTTGGAAAAAAAAATCATAGGATGAAAAAGGAAGAAATCACAACTCACAGAAGAAGTAAATTCATCAAATTCATTGTTGTCGGGTGAAAATACAAATAACTTGAAATAGCATCAGATAAATCTGGGGCTTCCCCAGTGGCTCAGCAGTAAAGAATCTGCCTTCAATGTAGGAGACTTTCAGGAGACAAGGGTTCAGTCCCTGGGTTGGGAAGATCCCCTGAAAGAGGGAGTGGCAACCCGCTCCAGTATTCTTGCCTGGGAAATTCCATCAACAGAAAAGCCTGGTGGGCTACAGTCCATGGTGTCGTTAAGAGGCAGACATAACTGAGCACACACGCAGGAGATTATAACAGATAAATTTACATATAATAGACTACTAACAATTTGGGAAAACTAAGGTGTTTAGTGAAAAGGCCACTGATTGGTGTTTTCAGATTTCAGTTGGGAATGGCCCTGTGTGTGATATCGAATGATACGTATTAGGTCCAATGGGATTTCCCCAGTGGCTTAGATAGTAAAGAATCTGCCTGCAATGCAGGAGACCTGGGTTTGATCCCTGGGTCAGGAAGAACCCCTGCAGAAGGGCAAGGCAACCCACTACAGTATCCTTGCCTGGAAAATTCCACGGACAGAGGAGCCTGGTGGACTACATACAGTCCATGGGGTCACAAAGAGTCAGACACAACTTAGCATGCACACACATTAAGTCCAATGGACCAACATGTCAAAGCTTATTCATTGGAGTTCAAATCTGTCACAATCTTTGGTCTAAGAACAAAAAAGACAAACCTCATGAGTACTAATTAGTATTTGGGGGGCAGTTATTCAAAAACAAAAATAAGAAATCCTTACTAAAATAAGTAATAACTATAGTTAATATTGCATTGCATCTTGCAATTTGCTAAGAGTGAATGAGGCTTTCCAGGTGGCACTGTGGAAAAGCATCTGCCTACTAATGCAAGAGATGCAGGAGGCTCATGTTCGATCCCTAGTTTGGGAAGATCCCCTGGAGGAGGAAATGGCAACCCACTCCAGTATTCTTGCCTGAAATATTCCATGGTCAGAGGAGCCCGGCAGGCTATAGTCCACGGGTTTGAAAAGAGTAGGACAGGACTGAGCACAGAAGAGGGCTAACTGTAAAAGTTCTCATCACAAGAAAAAAATACTGAGACACATATCAAAATCAAAGATCCCACCATCAGAGTGATAAAATGTAAGAAAGTGCAAAGAAGGCTATGTGGTTACGTACAGCATCAATACACTTCTTGTTTTCCTGACACAAGCCTATAAAATAAGCATTAGCCTTCTTTTGTATTCTACAGATATAGAGACAAGACTCAAGGAGCTCCCACAGATAAACAGAAGAGCTAACAGTTTTAACAGGTGCATCCCTGGTTCCAAATCCATGGTCATCTTGCTACACTGAAGACACTGCCCCTGTGTATACAATAATCATTTATTGACTAGAGATTGGAACCCTGCTAGACACATGTATCATCTGGCTGAAAAAATAAGCAGGCGCTCTATTTCTACCAACTGACTTCGTATTGGGCTTGAATATGTGTTTCCTTGCAGATAGAAATTTTGCTAACTAACTGGCACCATCATTCAGAGACCCTGAAGTCAGAGATCTCCTGGACCAGAATTTAATCCAGCCAGTGATGAACATGCACCAGCCTAAGCACAACTATAAGATGGCTTTAGCATCTTCTGTCATTCTCTTCCCACCATCTACACATCCTCCTGGGAGCCCAAGACAAGGAAGAGCAACTATCAGGTGGGGAATATCAACGGACATCTCAGCTCCACCTTGACCCTGAAACTGCGACTTCCATCTTCTCTTCACTCCTACTTGAGTGCAAAGAATTACCTCCAATCCAGCAAGGACCTAACACACCCCTAGCTGCCATTCTCCCCCAAATCTGCTTCCTCCCTGAGTCCTCCCCATCACAACCAGAGTCATTTTGCTGTCTCTAATTTCCCCATGTGATACTCTGACCCATCAGCAAACCCTATCCTATGGCTCACACTTCACACTGATGCTGAAGCTCCAGACTTTGCCCACCTGGTGCAAGTAGCTTACTCATTGGAAAAGACCCTGATGCTGTGAAAGACTGAAGGCAAAAGGAGAAGAGGGGCAGAGGATGAGATGGTTAGATAGCATCACTGACTCAATAGACATTAATTTGAGCAAACACCAGAAGATAGTGAAGGACAGGGGAGCTTTGCATGCTGCAAGGAGTCCATGGGGTCGCAAAAGAGTGGGACACGATTTTGTGACTGAACAGTAACAACAATGGGTCACACGCCTGGCCCCCTCTCCCCTCAAAGGCTGCAATCCCACGTGAAGTTGTTTCCTTCCCACCTGCACCCAGCAGACCCTCTCTCATCAGAGTCTTGGGGCTTCTCTCTCTTGACTTCCCTCCACAGAAATCTATTATCTACACTGCAACCAGAGTAATCTTTATAAAGAGACTGAAAATGTCAAACTCACAGAAGCAGAGAGTAGAGCTGGCTGCCAGCAGTTGGGGAGTGAGAGAAACCGGAAGGAGGGCAAAGGTTCAGTTACGTGGGATGAACATGTTCTAGACATTTCATGGACAGCATGGTGACCATCGTCAACAATACACACGTGTGCTTGACAAGTGCTAACAGACTAGATCTTAAACATCCTCATTACACGGGCACACACAGGTAACCGATGAAGGGGCAGATGGGTTCAGTAGCTTGACCATGACAATCATTTCTCAGTGTGTATATATACATCAAAACATCACATCGCACTGGCCTAATGATATGGTATGTTTTTACGAATTCCTAATATTGGCGGGCCTTTGCGTTACAAGCCCAAATATAATGAAATCATGGCAGATTGCCATTTTTTTAAAGAAGTATAGTTGCTTTACATTGTTTTGTTAGTTCCCAATGTACAGCAAAGTGAGTCAGCTCTGTGTGTACATATATATATATATATCTTCCCTCTTTTTTGGATTTCCTTCCTACTTAGGTCATTTTAAGATAACTGATCCACTTGCTTTATTAAGATCTTACATCACTTGTGATTTTTGATCCTATTCCATAAGTAAAATTGCATATTACCTTTTTTAGGCTTTTAGGTGTTGTTATCAAAGTTACAAAGTTTCATAAAATTGTTTAGATAATCATCCAATAAAATTTCCATCCTATTTGCTCTTTAAGAAAACAAAACCAAGAATCCCGTTGGGCACTGTGTTACATGCTGTGCTAAGTTGCTTCAGTCGCGTCCGACTCTTACTGACCCCATGGGCTATAGCCCACCAGGTTCTTCTGTCCATGGCATTTTTCCAGTAAGAATACTGGAGTGGGTTGCCATGCCCTCCTCCAGGATCAAACTGTACCTCTTAAGCCTCCTGCCCTGGAAGGTGGGTTCTTTACCACTAGCACAACCTGGGAAGCCCCACTGTATGCTGTAAATATATGCAATTTTTATTTATCAATTGTACCTCAATAAAGCTGGACAAAAGAATCAATTATAATAAAATATCTGCATGTTTTTAAAGGATGGACCCCACCCACTTCTGCACTTTCCCCAGCACTCCTATGCACAATTCTGGGACCACACACACCCATGCACACACACCCAGGTACACACAGGCACACACTCATCGTTGTGGTATTTTTGCCCACTGAGTTCATCAGATTTCAGATGCAACTTGCCACTCCTTAGGTCCAGAGGTCATTTCTCCAGGTTGCTTCAAAGCCTTCTCATGCCTCAGGCTTCTCTCAACGTCACCTTGTCAGAAATGAGTCCCAACCTGGCAGGCTGACACAGCCACTCACTGTCTGGCAGATTCTGCTCTGTTCTCTTCTTAAGCCACTTAAAATTACATGAAATCACTCCACTGATGTATGTGCTTATGGCCTGCTTAATCCACAAGAATATCGGAGCTCGAGGACTGAGCCTCAGTCACGCTCAGCGGATGTTCCCAGGGTCCAGAAGAAAGTATGATATCAAATATTATCAACTGACTGACAAGGTCCTAGAAAGGAAAGAAACCAAGAGAGCCTTCAGCTAAGTGATTAAAAAAAAAAAAATCACTGTAAAGGCTTGAATGCTTTCTGCCAATGCCTCTGAGCGGTGCTTACCATAAGTTTCAGAAGCATTTCCATGGAAAACTACAAGTTTCCTCATAAGCAATCAGTCTATTAGGTGAGATTTCAGGAGAAGAAGTCAGCAAAGCCCATGAATTAGATGGCGCAAAAGCATGGAACAAATAGCGCGTAATGCAATGCTGGGACATGCAGACACACTGTGAACACATGGTGTTTTATTCTGCACTTCGTTAGCCTGAAATATGGAAAGGTCATTGAGGACATTACAGTAAAGGTCTCCGTGGTTTAAAGTAATCCCCAAGTGTTTTAAATTCTACATTTTCTAAATATTAAAAAAGAGGTGACAGTGGATGTGTTAATGGAAACACAATAAGAAGAATTCCCAAATTCAAGTCCAGGAAAAGCAGTGACAGATTGCATCAATTTGGCAAGCCATTCCCAGGTGGCGCTTTGGTAAAGACTAAAGACTTTGCCTGCCAACACATGAGGCTCAGGAGACATTGGTTCAATCCCTGGTCCAGGAAGATCTCCCAGAGATGGAAATGGCAACCCACTCCAGTATTCTTGCCTGGGAAACCTCATGGACAGAGAAACCTGGTGATCTACAGTCCATGGGGTCACAAAGAGTCAGACACAACTGAGCCACTGAGCGCACACACACAACACAACAAACACTCTTCAACTGCGACGCTGCAGCAGAATTGCAGGATGCCTGCTTGCTTGCTCGTGCCATGAGAAAAGAAAGAAGTACCTATGGTCCCCCTCAGCCTACAAGTCCCAGTGACCCACCTGCCCACAGCTGCTGGCTTGGGAGAGGTAGCAATTCGGAGATGCTTAGGCACACAGACTCTGGACCTTGACTGCCTGGGTTCACTTAGCTCTAACAATAGTCTTATGCCTCAGGGTCCATTATCTGTCAAATGGAGAAAAAAGCCAAGGCTTAAGATCACATGAGTTAATTTGAAAGAACATAGATAACTCCCTAGCAATTAGGAAGCACCAAAAATTTTAATAAACAAATAAGGGTTATTTTTTAAATGCTTCTTAAAATTTTCAGGGGAAAAAAAAAAAAACCTCCAGCTACCAAATTAGTGTCTTCCTACAAAAGAATGATAAAATCAGTTCATGGTTTAAAAAGAGGTGTGATGGTGGGCGGCCTTGGCCTTAGGAAAATTCCACATCTCCCCAGGAAGCATGTAAAAGAACAGTCACAGCCTCATTTTTCATAATAGCACAGAGGTGTCCACTGAGAGAATGGAAAAGCTTATGGAATGTTATATCACGGGGAAAATGGATGGGCACCAGCTGCATGCAATGTACACAAACATCAGAAACATCATGGCAAGAGAAAAAGTCAAGAATAATATATAATTCAGTAAATCAATACTTGGGATTTCCAGGTGGCACTCGTGGTAAAGAACCATCTTGCCAGTGCAGGTCCGGTCCCTGAGTCAGGAAGATCCCCTGGAAAAGAAAATGGCTACCCACTCCAGTATCCTTGTCCGGAGAGTCCCATGGACAGAGGAGCCTGGCGGGCTACAATCTGTAGGACTGCAAAAAGTGGGACACAACTAAAGCGACTTAGCAGGCATGCATGCAAATTGATATCTATTGAAAATATACAAAATTAAAGGATAATTTGAATTTGTTAAAATAATATTTAAACACAATACTGTAAATCAATTATACAATTACAAAAAGATAATAAGAATTGTAGAAATATGTTGTCAGACAGCTTAAAAATGTGAATAAGACATAAAAAATGTATTTAAAAAACAAGGACGGCAATGTAAACAGAAACTTGATGGTGGTGCTGATGTGAAAGTTAGGAAACGTTGAAAGAACAACGGAGGAATTTCACTACTCCATCGCCTCCCCATGATCAAGCCACTTGAATCAATTAGACCCACTAATCCTCTTTGGCGCCATCCACTTCCCTGCTTTTCCACTTCCACCCTCTGCCCGGACCACACGCTCTTTTCTATGTCTCTGTGAGAACCCCATGTCTCCTCTGAGGTCCATATCACTCATGAGTTCCCCTATGTCCATTACCATTTCCCCAGCGAGAAGCAAGGGCCCTCCACCAGGCCTCTTGGCAAGCAACTTGTCTGCATGGCCATCAGCTCAGGTCAGCTTATAGTCTGGCTTCTTCTGCTGTGTGGCAGGGCCACCCCCGAGACCTTGTGCCACACACAATACTATAGCCCCTGAAAGTGAAAGTGAAAGTCGCTCAGTCATGTCTGACTCTTTAGAGACCCCATGGGCTGGTCAAGTCCATGGAATTCTCCAGGTCAGAATACTCGAGTGGGTGGCCTTTCCCTTCTCCATGGGATCTCCCCAACTCAGGCATCGAACCCAGGTCTCCTGCATTACAGGTAGATTCTTAACCAGCTGAGCCACCAGGGAAGTCCAAGAATAATGAAGTGGGTAGCCTATCCCTTCTCCAGGGGATCTTCCCGACCCAGGAATTGAACCAGGGTCTCCTGCATTGCAGGTAGATTCTTTACCAACTGAGCTATCAGGGAAGCCCACATAGCCCCTGAAAGCCTGCCACATTTATTTTTTGCACTTAGACATGACCTAATATTTGCTGAAGGAAAGGAACAACCAATCACTTACAAACAGTGGAACGAATATCCAGCTAATATAGGAGGAGGCTGAGGAACAGATGAGTTTTGGAAGCCTGGGAATTGTATAAACGAGCTAGAATTGTCACATTTTGGCAGAGAAATAGAAGAAAAATCTCAGGGTAGAATTTTCTGAGAATGGGGGTAGCAAACACATTTATCTGCTAGAAGTGAAAAGACCAAAGTTACTTTTATAATGAAATCAAATAAATCATGGCACATCCATACTATTAAATAGTACACAGCCTGTAAAACCAACGTAGCAAAACTCTACACACAGACACAAAAATCCAATAATGATGCTGAAAAAATAAAGTGTAGACATTTACTTATCTATACAGAGAGAAAAAGGAGTAGGATTCCATTCTTGACCGAAATAAGCCAGATGATTTTTATGCTTGTATGTTTGTGGGTGAAAGAAAACTTTGATTACTCCTAGGAAGTGGAGGGTAATTTATATTTGCCTATATAATTTATTTCTTTTTAATTGGAGGATAATTGCTTTACGAGATTGTGCTAGTTTCTGACACGCATCAACATGAATTAGCCATGGGTATACATATATCCCCTCCCTCCTCCTACCCCATTCCACCCCTCCAGGTTATCACAGAGTACCAGGTTTGAGTTCTCTGTGTCATAGAGCAAATCCCCACTGGTTATCTATTAAATATGGTAATGGGTATGTTTCCAAGCAGCTCTCTCAGTTCGTCCCACCCTCTTTCCCCCATGTTCACAAGTCTGTTCTCCATGTCTGCATCTCCACTGTTGTCCTGCAAGTCAGTTCTAATGAGATGGATGGACCTGAGCCTATTTATACAGAGTGAGTCCAAAAGAGCAAAGCAAACATCGTATATTGATGCATATATACGGGCTCTAAAGAGATGAGACTATTCTTCTGTATTGTTTGAATTTTCAACAAGCATTGACTTAGTTTGTAACTTAGAGTAAGCAAAAAATATTAATATTTAGGTTTAAGATAAGTGAACAGGGTGAGATTAGTTTTCTGGATTAGCTAATGAGACTGGGGCTAAGTACCATCTGTAGAGTCAGTTCAGGCTGACTCACTGGGTATAAGGGATACAAAATGATGGGAGAACAGGAGCTGAGGGCAGGACAGAAAGCAAGGCAAGTTTAAAGAGGGGATGATGAGAAGGTAAAAATATTGACAGAGCAGATGCCAACTTCCCATAAGAATTTTCCAAACACAACAGGAAACCCCTACTATTCTCATTTAAAATTGGGTGAAGAACACTTATGATGAAAATACAGTATGTGCAGGTGTAAACTGTGAGTCAGTGGTGGACATTTCTGCAACTGGGACCTCCAAGGCCTTTCCTTACTATACTCATTTTACCCGGGGAAAAAAGGAAACCTTCACTCTGACCTAAGCAGATGGGATTGGTCCTATCAGCCTAAACAATAAAGCCTAATATGCAAAGCCCTCTGCTTAGACAGAAAAGAAACGATCAGGCACACAGGCTTGACAAGCGTTTTCCAAACCTGACATGGCATTCCTGTGTTTTGTCCTTTGGCTTGGTAAATAGCACCCACTGTGAAATCACTCAGGAAAGTGAGCGCACATGTTTGTTTTGTCGATAAGCAGTAGACTGTGTTTCTGGTTGAGTGCCTACATGAAAGTGATGTGCTTTCTGTAACACCATACGTAAGCACAGCAAAATGTTATGGCTAATTTTGCTATTCTGGAAAATTCAGACAGTTCTCTCTGATTTCAGCTGCAGGAATGCAAACAGCAGCTCACTGCCCAAGGAGATAACATTGGAGGGGATGAGGCAAGCTATGGAAGAAAGCTTGGGCTTTCCAGGTGGCATTAATGGTCCAGAACCACCCTGCCGATGCAGGAGACATAAGAGATGTGGGTTCGATCCCTAGGTCAGGAAGATCCCCTGGAGGAGGGCATGGCAACCCACTCCAGTATTCTTGCCTGGAGAATCCCATGGACAGAGGAGACTGGTAGGCTACAATCCATCGGGTCACAAAGAGTTGGACACAACTGAAGTGACTTAGGAAGCACACACAGAAGAAAGTTACCTATTTAAGAAGCCTGAAAGAAAAGTTTGTTTCCACTTTGTACTACCCAGTATTGTTTAATAACTGTCTTTTTGAAAAACAAATAATGAGGCACTTGGCAGTAGCTATGACCACTTGAAAAAAAAAAAAAGAAAACCTATTTTATTTGATATACCAGCACAAATACACACAGAGAAAATTTTTTAAAAGACACATTTTATTTATTTTTTGGCCATGCTGTTTGGGTTATAGGTTCTTATTATTAGGTCCCCCACCAGGGATTGAACCCGAGCCCTCAGCAGTGAAAGGGTCAAGTCCTAACCACTGGAACACATGGGAATTCCCCCAGAAAAATGTTAAGGGACTTATAAGTATTCATACACTTTGTCTTGGTGCTTTCATCTGAAAGACCTTCCCTGAAGAAACTGATCAGATAAGTCACCACATATTCAAATCGAGGTATATTCCTTCTGGTCTGATTATAATGCGTTAATTACAACCATGATATGGAAACTTCAGTTTAGAGAAACGGAAATGGTCCTACATAAATATAATACAGAACATCAGAAAGAGAGGCTATTGTTTTTAAGAGAAATTTTAAGGACATGAGAAATACTCAAGATACAATATTAAGTGTATGGGCAGGAAGCTAAACTCTGTTCCTGGCATATGAACAAGTATCCAAACACAGCACACCCACAAATGCAAGCCACGTGCATGCACACACACAGACGGTCTCATACTGACATGTAAACATACAAACGCTGGAGCCTGGGCTCTGAGTCGGCCAGTAAATTGGATGCAAATTCCAGTTATGTCTCTTGCTGGTTGTATGGAGTCTATTTCCGTCTTCAAGTGGGGATAACCTTTGAGGACTTAATGTTTTAATCAATATGAAACGCTGAGAACAATGATAGCCCCACTGTTAGTGCTCAATTATTGTTAGACACAGCCGCGTGGATCTGAATGGTTACAAACAATATCTGGAAGGAAATACACCAATCATCAGAATTGTCTGAGATATGTAGTTTGGCATAATTTTTTTAATACTTTTGGGGGTTGTTTTTGCAAGTTTCCTGCAGATGGGCATATAAAGTTATTATCATCAGAAGAAGTGTTTCCATATTTTTTGAGAAAATACTGCAGAGAAGAATCAACATGAATGAGGGATGTTAATGTGGCAGGCTGGATGGGAGGGGAGTTTGGGGGAGAATGGACACACATTTATATATGCATGAGTCCCTTCGCTGTTCACCTGAAACTACCACAACATTGTTAATCGGCTCTACCCCAAAACAAAATTAAAAGTTTAAAAAATATTTTAAAAAAAGATGAACTGGAGATGTCAATTCCCTCTCTGACTCAGTCCCTTCAGCAGAGGACAGAAGCAACTCTGTCAGAAGCAAACTCATCAGTCCAGTTTCTGCATATCTGTAACACGTGTCAAGCTTGAAGATGCTAGCAAGAACATGGGAGATGGTTTCGAAGACAACCTTTAATTATTTTTAAAAGGCCAGATTCTTGTACCTCTTCAGAGCTAGGTTGCCATCTAAAAAGCATTTCTAAACTCAGAAGTACCTACTGCATCTGAGTGGTCCCCTTCAATGAGAAGAGTGGGTCAGTGCAATTAACTTCACAGAAAATACAACACAATAAGATGGCATACCCACTCTCTGGAGGAAATTCCACATGGCCAAAGATCTTGCTCACAGTAGGAAAGTAGAATTTAATTTAGATATATTACCTAAGCAGCAGGTCCCTGGTGACTCAGCAGTAAAGAATCCGCCTGCTAATTCGGAAGATGCGGGAGACACGGGGTTTAATCCTTGGGTCGGGAAAATCCCCTGGAATGCGAAGTGGCAACCCACTCCCAGTATTCTTGCCTGGGAAACCCCATGGACAGAGGAGACTGGCATGCTGCAGTCCATGGGGTCGCAAAGAGTCAGACACAAGTTAGCAACTGAACAAAAACCACCTAAGCAGCGTATTGACCCAAGATCAGCTGAAGCCAGCTTGAAAGTGAAAGTGTTAGTCACTCAGTCATGTTCAACTCTTTGCGGCTCCATGGACTGCAGCCTGCCAGGCTCCTCTGTCCATGGGACTCTTCAGGCAAGAATACTGGAGCAGGTAGCCTTTCCCTTCTGCAGGGGATCTTCCCAACTCAGGGATCAAACCCAGGTCTCTAGCATTGCAGGCAGATTCTTTACCATCCGAGCTACCAGAGAAGCCCATTTCTTTGCATGTGTGCGTGTGCGTGTGTGTGTCTGTGTGTATGTGTGTGTTAGTCACTCAGTCTTGTTCGACCCTTTGCAACCCCACAGATTGTAGCTTGTCAGGTTCCTCTGTCCCTGGAATTTTCCAGGCAAGAATACTGGAGTGGGTAGCTGTTCCCTTCTGCAGGGCTTCTTTCCAACTCAGGGATCAAACCCGGCTGTCTCTCCCGCATTGCTGGTGGATTCCTTACCATCCAAGCAGAAGCCAGCATAGAAAAAACAAAGCAAGAAAAACAGGATGATGTTCTGAAGCCTAGGAAAGCTATGACAATAGTGTGGCATCAAACGAGAGATCACGTGAAGGGCGTCCGCGGTGCTCATCCATAACTTCCTAAATGGAATTCAGAGCTAGAGTGTAAGACCACACCGCTGGAGTCTTCATTCATCTTGTGAGTCTCTCCCGCATGCCATACTGAAAATAAAATACAGCAAGACCATAACCCTTCAAAAGCTTATTGTCCAGTATTTTTCTCTCCTGGTTAATGGTGATTCTCAGAGATTAGAACAGAAGAGGTTATAAGAAAAGGCAAGAGTGCAGACACATTGAGAAAACAATTTCCTAGCAGCTGAGAGGCACAGCCAAGCAGCCCAGTTTGACTTAAGATGCTGCTGCTGCTGCTAAGTCACTTCAGTCATGTCCAACTCTGTGCGACCCCATAGACAGCAGCCTACCAGGCTCCTCCGTTCATGGATTTTTCAGACAAGAGTACTGGAGTTGGGTGTCATTGCCTTCTCCAGACTTAAGATACTAAAGAGCTGCAATCCAGGTGTGCCAGGGACCAACTGCTTCAGCGAATTGCCAGCAATTCCAGGTGAAAAGTCGCCACTCTAAGAGTCAGACACAACTTGGAGACTGAAAAGCTACCAAACCTACCCACAAAATGTTACCACTTCCTGCATGCAATGACAAGAAAATCGTTGGCGAAAACCATGAGAGCTTGCAGATCATAAGCCTGAGTTTTATCCAGTCAAGATACTACGACTCAAAGAACTCAGTCTTCTGGCTGCAGGTTATCAGCAATCTAGAAAGGACTGGTGCCAGAACCTGAATCACATGGGTTTGATTGAAAATACACCATACAATCCTGTGTCGCCAATGGTCTGACTTACTGCTTTAGGTAGGCTGATCATTTTGTAACCACAGTAATAACGGACCCCAGTACAGAAAGCCCCACATTTAAAAATGTGTAAAGTGTATGTTACATTTCAAATATGATATGGTACTAAACTATTTTTCCAGCAGTCATGTATGGAGGTGAAAGCTGGAACGTAAAGAAGACTAAGCATCTAAGAATTGATGCTTTTCAATTACGGTGCTGGAGAAGACTCTTGAGAAGTCTCTTGGACAGCAGGGAGAGCAAACCAGTCCATCCTAAAGGAAATCAACACTGAGCATTCATTGGAAGGAATGGCGCTGAAGCTGAAGCTCCAATTCTTTGGCCACCTAATGCAAAGAGCTGACTCATCAGAAAAGACCTTGATGCTGGGAAAGATTAAAGGGAAAACGAGAAGAGGATGAGATGGTAGGATGGCATCCCTGACTCAATGTACATGAGTTTGAGCAAACTCTGGGAGATGGTAAAGAACAGGGAAGCCTGGCGTGCTGCAGTCCATGGGGTCACAAAGAGTCAGACCCAACTCAGAGACTGAACAATGAACAACAACAGCCTGTAAAAATGAATGCCGACGAGTCAACATTTCAACTGCTAGGTATGTGCCTAAGAAAAATTAAATCATAATCTACACCAAAACTTGTACATGAATGGTGATAACAGAATAATATGTAACAGTCCCGAACAAGGAAACGATGTGAAACTCTATCACCTAGCTGACTGGAAAAGGAAAACGTGGAATGCCCCACATGCTGGGAGCTCAGTCGTGCTGAACTCTTTGCGACCCCATGGACTGTAGCCCACCAGGTTCTTCTGTGCATGGAATTTTCCAGGCAAGAACACTGGAGTGGATTACCATTTCCCATTCCAGGGGATCTTCCCAACCCAGGGATGGAACTCGCATCTCCTGCATTGGCAGGGAGATGCTTTACCACAGAGTCACCTGGGACACCCCGGCAGTGATGGTGGGGACCCCAAAAGTAAGAAGAGAGTTCTTTATATATGAAGCTTTTCATCCGCTAGGTTCCCCTTATGCTGACATAAATGCGAAGCTTTGGTAGATGAGTTATGGTAAACAAAAAAAGTAAAAGAGCTATATAAAACCTAATCTGAACTTGATATTATTGCTCAACAGTCTGAACCCAAAGCACATTTTTAGTTTGAAATGCACTGATTATCCAGATAGCTTGCTGCCACTTACGTAGTCACAAAACAACTAACTCTGCAATAAACTTAAATATCTTTCACTATTTATAGTAATAAATTATTTTATAATTCATATTATCCATCATCAGAAATTACCTCCTCATTCATATTACTTATATTCTATCACTTACTGACAGTATTAGTGTAGGCCTGGCTCCAAGCTGACATCCCCAGTGTGTTGTGCACACCCTTGGACAATCCCCAGAGACCATGCCCATGCTTCCTTCACCCAAACATATTTTAATAGAACTTTCTATTCCTTTCCCGTTGTGTTTCCAAAGTGAAAGCAGTTCAGTCAGAGAGCTAAGGTGGGTTTTTCCAGGACTGCTCTTTCTCCAAAGAGGAGGGTAAATGGAAGACCTAATGGGCATAAAGGTGGCTGGTGGCGTCTGCAAATACTGTGTCCATGCACTTGGACATGTCACTTAAACCGTGTACACATCATGCTTAGAAGACTAAGAATCTAGTGCTCCATGTCAGCCAAAAAGAATATTTTCTGCTGTATCCACCCTTGATTCTGAAACATGCTCCTCTGGGGTCTGAGAATTCCTCCAAGGACCACAGTTCGGTGTAGCCTCCGTAACCCAACAGCTGCACGATGGCTCGAATCAGCAGTCCCTGGTCCGCTTCTTAGCCTTTAAACATCAGTCTCACCCACCTGCTCCTTGGTCCCCACAGCAGGAGGTGAGTACTGTGATGACCACATTAGCATCACAGACCATAAATGAGTTTTGTTTTCCCCTAATCACAATCCTCTATAAAACTCTAGCCAGTGTATCTTTACAAATCAATTCCTGGACCACCGAGCAAGATTCTTAACCCATGGGGGGATTTTCAGGACAGGATCCACCCTGCAGAAGAGTTTTTCAAAGAAATTTCAAGGACGAGGAGCCCAGGGTTGTTAGCTAAGCACAACTCAGCCCTAACACACAGCTGCTTCTTTTCCTGTAACCATTCCCTCTAGAACTCTGCCTCTAAGCAGGCCAGCACTGCCTTCAGCAGCCCTGATAAATTAAAGGCAGGCCTGCTCCAGTCCAAGCGGGCCCCACATATGGCCTGCCAGACAGTCCTACGCACCGTCTACAGCGAAAAAAAGTCGTTATTTTTATTTGCGGTAACCCACATGCTTAAAATGTGGGCATCCCTGGTGGCTCACATGGCAAGCAATCTGTCTGCAATGTGAGAGACTTGGGTTCAATCACTAGGTTAGGAAGATCCCCTGGAGAAGGCAATGACAATCCACTCCAGTATTCTTGCCTAGAGAATACCATGGACAGAGGAGCCTGGTGAGCTTCAATCCATGGAGTGGCAAAGAGTCCAACATAACTGAGCAACTAACACACACACACACACACACACACACACACACACACACACACACACACACACAGGGACTCAGATGTCTCAATCCATTTCTTTTGGTCCACTCTTTTCACTGAATGTCAAGACTCATGAAGAAGGAGCCACAAGACACCCCCAATCTTACAGGTAACAAATAAAGTGACTTTGCTCACAGCCAAGGACGAATTAGTTCCATGTAAACATACAATCACACAGCAACAAAGGACTTTGATATCTTATCTCATCTGTCAACACTTCTCTGGAATTTTTAGAAGTGGCATGTTTCAACCTTACCCTCAGTTTCAGAAGAGATGCTACAAATTTATCTCCGATTCCACCATGCAAATTGATTTATTCCACAGGTCTTTCCAACAACTTCTGGAATCAGACAGCTGTGAGTTTGAATTCATTCTAACTTCTAGCATGAGAACTCTGGAAGTTTCCTAACCTTGGCCAACTTTCTTTTCTCATCTAAAATACTAGGGCCATTGAATTGTCATGGTTTGTGTGGGAAACAGATAAGCTCATGCTTTTAATGTTCCCAAAACAACATCAGGCATGTATTGAGGGTCCACGTTGAATGCCCTTCTCTCCCTGCCCCAGCCACTGTTCTGATTGAATCATGACTGGTTTTCTCTTTTTCTTCCATCCATAAAGAAGGCTGAGCACTGAAGAACTGATGCTTTCAAATTGTGGTGCTGAAGAAGAGTCTTGAGAGTCCACCGGACTGCAGGGAGATCAAACCAGTCAATCCAAAAGGAAGCCAACCCTAAATATTCACTGGAAGGACTGATGCTGAAGCTGAATCTCCAACAGTCTGGCTACATGATGCGAAGAACTGACTCCTTAGAAAAAGACCCTGATGCTGGGAAATATTGAAGGCAAAAACAGAAGAAGGCAGCTGCAGATGAGATGGTTAGATAGCATCACTGACTCAATGGACATGAATTTGAGCAAACTCCAGGAAATAGTGAAGGACAGGGAAGTCTGGCATGCTGCAGTCCATGGGGTCACAAAGAGTTGGACTCGACTTAGCAACTGAACAGCAACAACATTCTCAACATGGCTTAAACACGCCTGTCTCGACCCTCTTCACGTGATCCTGTGGACAGTCTCTGAACATGGCTGGCAAGGCACAACACTATCTTACTCCAAACTCCTGCCTCACCTTCCACCAGGCACCACACGTGACTGAGCATTCTGGAGACACTAGCATGTGCATACCTACACACCCCTTTCCCTCTTTATGCTTAGAACACTCTTCCAACCACAGTCTTCCATCTACAACTCCTCCTATCCTGTGAAGACCGACCACAGATGTATCTGCAAAAGTGTGGGGATTCACCCACTCTCTTCCCCCACGAGAATGAGATCTTCCTTCAACCTTGCACTCAAAAGCCACTGCATATACCCTTTATCCTTCCACTTGCAAAGGGATATAATTCTTCATGGATACCGCAACAGGCCACGGGCAGAGATCGTCTTATTGGTATACCTCTTTTTTTTTTAATCACAATAGAGAACTTAGATACTAAACACTATGGAGACCCAGCCAGTGTTTATGAGATAAAAGAAGAGGTGCAGGCATGGCTGATAAGCCCAGCTTCTGGATCGGGCTTCCAGAGTTCCTGCCCCGTGCTGGCTGAGTGACTCTGGGCAAGTTATACAACCTTTCTAAAGCTCAACTGCCTCATTATGAAATGTGGATATTAACTGTACTTTCCCCGTGGGTTGCTGTGAAGATTATAATATTGAATTTTTTACATGCATCATCTCACACTGACTAGCATGCAATGATTAACACACATCTGCTGTCACATTGTAATGAAAACGGGAACACCTCATTTCAAGCCATATCATACTCTGTTGAAAAATGGGTCAATCTTTTTCACTGAGTGTTCCCTATCAGTGCTCAGAGGTTTAAGCTTTTGAAACAAACAACTTAATAAAACAGAAGAAAAGGATGAGAGAAAAGAGTAGCAGAAACTTTACACATACAGCTCTCCTCTCTCCTATTGGAAACGCAGTAAAAGCGGTACAAGGCATTTACATCCAAGTTCTAAGGCAGGTTCTGTGTCTTACTGTGAATCCTCCTTAGAAGACATATATATGGCCTTTATGTTAATTTCCTCAACCGTGAAACCCAGGGTGGTCATATTTCCCTTAACCATGGTGATACATGTTTTCATTTAGCTGCCTGTCATGAGGTTAAACTAAGCAGGAACATCAGTGATTTTTTTTCTTCTAATCAAAGTCATAAATATAAAGAAAATTGAGCACCAAAGAATTGATGCCTTTGAACTGTGATATAGAAGATTCTTGAGAGTCCCTTAGACTTCAGGAGATCAAAACAGTCAATCTTAAAGGAAATCAGATCTGTCTAAAATATCTGATAGAGAGAGGAGAGTGAAAAAGCTGGCTTAAAATTCAACATTCCAAAAACGAAGATCATGGCATCTGATTTCATCACTTCATGGCAAACAGATGAGGAAACAATGGAAACAGTGACAGACTTTATTTTCTTGGGCTCCAAAATCACTGAGGACTGTGACTGCAACCATGAAATTAAAAGACACTTGTCCTTGGAAGAAAAGCTATGACCAACCTAGACAGCATATTAAAAAGCAGAATCATTACTTTGTCAACAAGCGGCCATACAGTCAAAGCTATGGTTTTTCCAGTAGTCAAGTATGAATGTCAGAGTTGGACCGTAAAGAAGGCTGAGTGCCAAAGAATTGATGCTTTTGAACTGTGGTATTGGACAAGACTCTTGAGAGTCCCTTGGATTGCAAGGAAATCAAACCAGTTAATCCTAAAGGAAATCAGTCCTGAATATTCATTGGAAAGACTGATGCTGAAGCTGAAACGCTAATACTTTGGCCACCTGATGTGAAGAGCTGACTCACTGGAAAAGACCCTGATGCCGGGAAAGACTGAAGGCAGGAGGAGAAGGGAACGAAGGAGGATGAGATGGTTGGATGGCATCAGTGACTCAATGAACAGGAATTTGAGCCAGCTCTGGGAGATGGTGAAGGACAGGAAATCCTGGCGTGTTGTAGTTCATGGGGTCAAAAAGAGTCAGACACTACTGAATTACTGAACAATAACAACATATATATATATATATATATATATATGTGAAAGTGAAAGTGTTAGTTGCTCAGTTGTATCTGATTCTTTGTGACTCCCATGGACTGTAGCCCACCAGGCTCCTCTTTCCATGGGATTCTCCAGGCAAAAATAGTGTTTGTGTATATATAGTTTGTGTATATAGTGTTTATATATATGTGTGTATGTATATATATATACTTGTCTCACAAGTATGTATGTGAGACTCTGTTTGCAAACATCAGGAAACAAAGCAGGTTCTCTATGCCCTGCTTCTTATCGCATTTTGGCTCCTTCACAGAATTTGAGTAATACTTAGAAATGGCTTCACAGACAAACAGTCTCACCAAAGATCCAAGATTCTGCAAGAACCCCACATTATGGGCCATCCTGCGTGCTCTCACAAAAATCTTCCCTGCATCCAGGGGCCATATGTGTGTGTGTGTGTGTGTATATATATATATATACATACACACATATGAGAAAAACAGGACTAAAATTGTAGCTTAGGCACCCATAACTTTCTAATACGAGTGACAAATCTCTAACACAAAGCTAAACCATTTATAAGATTTAGTAACAGCTCGAAATCTCTAACACTATATCACTAGATTCCATATTTAATCAAATCATCTTGAAATGTGTATTTGCAATAATGAGTGATTAGAAGTCTCCTCTGATAAAGGATCATTTCAGTGTCCCACTGGCACAAAATTTCAAGACAAATAATTTCCCCCTATTAGGAAGAACTCATGATTCGATTAACCTTTCATAGCTGGTTCTTGAGATCACAGAATGAAAATAACCACAAATGAATGAACAAACACTAAGGCCTTCCAGGTGGACCATCTCAGGTGGCCTCTGATGGTTAACTCAGGTAAAGGGGATACTGACATCCCAACTGTACACCAACAAGCGATGAGCTTGCTTCACCATCTCCCTCTTTCCAGCAGGTATAAGATTCCAGAAGGGATTATCCGGCCACCCAGAGAAAGGGTGAAAAGGAAGGAACTAGTTCCCGGGCATGTTCTCTCCCTGATGTAATAAGGAGCCATGTGTTTTGGTGCAACTTCTAGGGTTACAGAAGGCTAATCAAGATCTTCATTGTTTTATCCCGCCCTGAAACAACAGGCCCAGGCAGCCAACTCAGGAACATCCTTGGAGGCTCTGTTTGCACATGTCAGGAAAAAAAGCAAGGTGTTCTCAGTGCCCTGCTTGTTATGGCATTTCAGTCCTTTCAGAGAATTTAAGTAACACTTAAAAATGGCTTCACAGATAAACGGTCTCACCAGAGACCCAAGATTCTGCAGGAATCCGACACTGCGAACTATCCTGTGTGCTCTCACAAAAACTATCCCTATTATCCAGGGGCCATGATGTTTCTAACTCAAGGTAGGTCAGTCCTTCCATTTATACGACAGCACCTTTCTTAATTTTAAGCCATCGTGGTGGTGGTATAGTTACTAACTCGGGTCCAACTCTTGCAACCCAATGGACATTTTAAGTCATATTTAAAGGTGAGTGTCTGAAGGCCCAGGAAAGTATTCCTTCCAAACCTGGTCACTTCCCTTCATTCTCATTAAGTAGAATGATATATAATGTATAAAGCCAATGAGGTTCTACTGGAGAGACATAGTGAGAAGAACACAGTGCTGGAGCTGGGCAGCCCTGAACCAAACACAGAACTGCAGTTATGCCAGCTCTGTAAGGTGAAATAAGGATATCCATGCTCACCTCACTGGGCAATTGCAAGGGCTCAGATGGTGAAGCATCTGCCTGCAATGCGGGAGACCTGGGTTCGATCCCTGGGTCAGGAACATCTCCTGGAGAAGGACATGGAAACCCACTCCAGTACTCTTGCCTAGACAATTCCATGGATGGAGGAGCCTGGTGGGCTACAGTCCATGGGATCGCAAAGAGTCAGACATGACTGAGCGACTTCACTCACTCAAATGAGTTAATATGTGCAAGGTCACCAGGGTGCCTGCTGCCCAGCTAAGGGTCAGTAATCATGAATTAGTTTGCATGGCTTTTTACATGGGGGGCTCTGAATATTCTAGATTCTCTTCCATATCACCCATCACTCCTTACTGTGGAACAGATCACCTGGGGGACATGTGGACAGACAATGTCTGTAAGAGGGGTCCCAATGCAGCTCCCGTTATCACACACTGCTTGCAACTTACATGCTCACATGACAGGCTAGCAGGAGACAGGAACCTATGCAGGCTCAGTCGTGTCTGACTCTTTGTGACCCCGTGGACCATAGCCTGCCAGGCTCCTCTGTCCATGGAATTCTCCAGGAAAGAATACTGGAGTGGGTTGCAATGCCCTCCTGCAGGGGATCTTCCCAACCCAGGGACTGAACCCGGGCCTCCTGCATTGCAGTCAGATTCTTTACCATCTAAGCCACCAGGAAAGCCCACAGGAACCAACAGGCCAGCAGAAATGACCCAAAATGGTGAACTTCTGGGGTCTCTCTTCACTCATCAGGGAAAAATTAAGACTGAGTTTCTAATTCCCCATCAAGGAGCTAAGAAATGTCCCCTGGTTAAACTAGTCAGAGAAATGGAAATGGGAGGAAAAAAAAAATTTGTTAGAAATCAAACTAACAGAACATAGTTAAAATGACACTATCAAATCATCTCTGTCTCAAAGGGCATCACATGCCCAGCAGCAGGAATTGTCCATATAGATACATCTTCCTGATGGCAATTGCTCCCTCATCGTTAAGTTTAGCAAAGTAATAGATACCTATTTATAATATCAAAAGGAGAGCATAACACAGGTTTTAAAAAGGTTGTCCAGTGAGAATAGTCTCATAAAGACTCTACTCTAGATTTATTAAAAAATAAATATAATAATGAAGCCTCTAAAAGTAGGAAGCTAAAAATATATCCTCAGATAAGAACCAAATTACACTCAGTTGATGTTCAAATCAGGTGAGACTTTAAAGTACTTCTCCTTTGGGGGTAAAAGGAGAAACACTTATTTTTTTTTTTTCTTTTCAATGAAAGGAATTATAGATATCAAAAGTAATATGTTGGGTTTCCCTGGTGGCTCAGTGGTAAAGAGTCTGCCTGCCATTGTAGGGGGCATGGTTCAACCCCTGGTCCAGAAGACCCCACATGCCACGGAGCAACTAAGCCCACAAGCCACAACTTCTGACACCTGTGGGCTGCAGCTACGAAGGCCTTGCACCCTAGAGTTCATACTCCACAAGAGAAGCCACCGTAACGGGGAGCCCACGCACCACAATGAAGAGTGCCCCCATTTGCTGCAGCTAGGGGAAAGCCTGTGCAGCCATGAAGAGCCAGTGCAGCCAAAAATAAATGAATACAATTTTTAAAAATAATATTTTGATTTATACAGATGCTTAAGGCACCAAATTTAAACATTAAATATGTATTGGATATGTAGAGACTATATGGCAGTAACTATATTTTGCAAACAATTCAAAGAACTTTACACCATATTAAGGAGCTTAAAACCAAATTTGGGGAGAATAAACATACGCATAACTTGGCTACTAAGAATTGATAAAAAAAAATCATTTGAAAAAGCATAAAGAAAATATGTATAGTGTTAACACTTAAACCAGAATTGTTTAAGTGTCAGATATGAGTGTCCTCATATCTAGAGGACACACAGACAAGATATAAAGAAATTAGCCAAATGGAAGAAACTTTTTTGTGGTACACAGATTCCAAACAGGTCTTTAAGTAAAGATTAGGTGTTCATTGTCATGAAATTTGGAAAATGGAAAAGAAGATATTCTAGAATGAGAAACATGGGTACTATCAAAGTTATCATAGAATAAACATTGCATACCAGAGTTTTTTAATCTCAGTATTATTGGTATTTGGATGTGGGGTAGGGTTTTGGAGGTGCTGTCTGAACACTGGAGGGTGTTTAGCAGTATCGCTAGCCTCTACCCAGAGATGCCAGGAGCTCAAGATAATAAAAGTAAGATTAAGAAAAGACATTACTTTGCTGACAAGATCTGAATAGTCAAAGCTATGGTTTTTCCAGCAGTCATGGGTAGATGGACCATAAAGAAGGCTGAACGCCAAAGAATTGATGCTTTTGAATTGTGGTGTTGGAGAAGACTCTTGAGAGTCCCTTGGACGGCAGGAAGATCAAACCCGTCAATACTAAAGGAAATCCGTCCTGAATATTCATCGGAAGGACTGATGCTGAAACTGAAGCTCCAATACTTTGACCATCTGATGGGAAGAGCTGACTCATTAAGAAAGACCCTGATGCTGGGAGAGATTTGAAGGCAAGAAAAAAATGGAATGACAGAGGACGAGAAGGGTGGATGGCATCACTGACTAAGTGGACATGAGTTTGAGCAAGCTCCGGGAGATAGTGAAGGACAAGGAAGCCTGGTGTGCTGTAGTCCATGGGGTCAGAGAGTCAGACACAACTGAGCAACTGAACAAGAATAAGGTAATAATCTTGACAATCAGGATGTCTCTTACTGTTGTTTAGTTGCTCAGTTGTGTCCAACTCTTCTGTGACCCCATAGACTCTAGCTTAACAGTCTCCTCTGTCCCTGGAACTTTCTAGGAAAGAATGCTGGAGTGGGTTGCCATTTGCTTTTCGGGGGATCTTCCCAACCCAGAGATGGAAACTGCATCTCCTGCATTGGTAGGCAGATTCTTTATCACTGAACCACCAGAGAAGCACAAAATATCTCTAGATATTGACAAATATCCCTGGTTTGGGGAGGTGGGTGGGGGTGCAATTCACCCTCCCTCCCAATCACTGCTATATACAAAGTTATAATCTCAAAGAAGTTTCAGAGTTATGACAGAACAGAAGAACTAAACATAAAAAGGGAACATTTCAATCTTTTCTTCATACTTCAATTTTCTTGTCTACTTACTATGCCAATAGGATCCTGTAAATAGAATGTGCTACACATATTAATCAAAACTATTTCCTGAGTCCCTACAACACACAATTTCACCACAATGAAACATGGGTTTCACAAAATAGTTACATAATGGAAGCCAGATAAATATGCTTGTTACCACAGTAACAGGGATAGAACAGTTTGGTAAATGAAATGAATACTGTCAAAATTTGTAAGCAAAGTCTACATCTAATCCACTGCAAAACCATGAACAAAACTCTGAATGTCCAAAGGAAGTGTACTTTGATCCCTTAGCTACTTGACAGCTTTGGTTTTGCTCCACAGATGGTAGTGGAATTACGAGGCAAGTATGCATCTGTGGAAGAGGCTCCAAGCCCTTCACAGGGGTCAGCCATGAAGAAAAAGAATAAAGGCAGTTTATTGACTATCCTCCACTTTCTTCTCTTCTCTCTCTGCAGCTAAGCAGTGCTTTTGCCTCCCATCCCAAGAGTCAACTGACCCTTTCCTTAGGAGTTGGCATGGAATGTCCAGATGCTTTTAAGCTCTGCATAGGGACAGCACCACGGTTACTGAAGACAAAGAGGAACTGGGTCTTCTGTCCTGTCCCACTACCATCACCACCACCTCCACCATCATCACCTTCACTACCACCACCGCCACCACTACCATAGCAACCACCACCACCATCAGCACCGCCACTACCATCATCACCGCCACCACCAGAAGCATCACCACCAATACCTCCACACCATTACCACCACCACCACCACCTCCACCATCATCACCTTCACTACCACCACCACCACCAATACCGTCACCACCACCATCACCACCACCATCACCACCACTACTAACATCATCACTACTATCACCACCATCACCACCACCAACACCACCAACAACACCTCCATACCATTACTGTCACCGCCACCAACACCTCCACTACATCATCACCACCACTACCACCATCACTAACAACACCTCTGTCACCACACCATCACCACCACCACGAACACCACCACCACCACCTCCACATCATCACCGCCACCAACACCTCCACCACATCATCATCACCACCACCACCATCACCACTACTATCACCTCCAACACCTCTACCACCACCACTACCATCATCACCACCACCATCACCACCACCATCAGTACCACCACTACCATCATCACCACCACCACCATCACCACCACCACTACCATCAGCACCACCAGTGCCAACACTACCACCACCAACACCTCCACCAACACCTCCATCACCACTACCACCACCACCATCTTCACTACCATGACTACCATAGCAACCACCACCAAGACCATCTCCACCACCATCAGCACCACTACTAACATCATCACTACTATCACCACCATCACCACCACCAGCACCACCAACAACAACACCTCCACACCATTACTGTCACCACCACCAACACCTCCACTACATCATCACCACCACTACCACCATCACTAACACCTCCATCACCACACCACCACCACCTCCACATCATTACCACCACCACCATCATCACCACCACTAACATCACCACCAATAACATCTCCACCTCACCATCACCACCACCATCAGCACCACCAGCACCACCACTACTACCATCATCACTACTATCACCACCATCACCACCAACAGCACCACCACCACCAGCACCACTACCAACAACACCTCCATACCATTACCGTCACCACCACCACCATCACCACCACCACCACCACCACCTCCACCACCACCACCATCATCACCAGCACCACCACCACCACCACCATCATCACCACCACTAACATCACCACCAATAACATCTCCACCTCACCATCACCACCACCATCAGCACCAGCACTATCACCATCATCACTACTACCACCTTGATCAGCACTACCATTAGCTGGAAGGTAGAATTTCTACAGCAAGGAATCCTATGACTCTGCATTAAGCTCCAGCACAAGCAACCCTCTTCTTGGACAGAAGCACACTCAATTTTCCCAGCTTCCCATCCTTCTTACCTACACTAGACTTTTCCACTTCTAGAACTTCTACATTTCCCAAACTGGCTCAAGTCGTTCTCTTGACCTACAACATCCACTCTGTTCAAACGGTTAGCTTACCAACCTATGAAGCCAAAGTGAAAAGACATTGGATACAGAAAAGACTAAAACCGTTCAACAAATTGCAGAAACACTCTCCATGTTACAAAACAAGTTTTCTAGTGGATGAGCACTCACTTGTTCAACTCTTACAAAGTACTTATTAGATGCCAGGCACTGTTCTTAATATTCTACCGTTATCATGATCTTGCCCCACAACAACTCAATGAAACCATGACTATCAGCATTATCTTCTTTTTAAATTAATAAACTTTATATCAATTCTACATATATTAATTATAATTAATATATTAACTCATATTCTTAAAACAGCTTTAGTTTCATAGCAAAATTGAGAAAAAGACCCAAGAATGTCCCTTATGCTCCCTGAGATCACATGTGCCCAGCCTTCCCCATCATCAACATGCCCCATCAGAGTGAACCCACACCGACACTGTCATAACCATAAGTTACAGTCATCTTTTCACAGGTGAGGAAATTGAGACACTAAAAAACATGCCTAAGGTCATAGGAAATGGCAGAACTGAGATTCAGACCCAGAAAGCAGTCTCTCTAGGGATTCTAAACCACTCCACTTTGGAGCCACTTTAAATGAAGACAGTTCCAAAGCTAATTTTATGTCATACTTTTTGTAATATGTATACTTTTCATAAATGTGCAAGTAACACTTTCTGCATAAATGTTATAGGTCCATACAGAGCTATGGAAAACTCTGACCTGCTGATTTTCAATTTTTTTCCAACAACAGAACTCTATTTTCAAGAGACTCAACCCCACATCACAGAGCACTCTGGAGAAAATTTGGGGTCAATTTAGACAGTTTAGAAACCACTGATTTTACTTCAACCTTCTCTTTTCACAGATATGAAAACTGAGGCCCCTAGAGGGAAAGTCTTCGGCCAGAGAAACACAGAGCTAGTCGACAACAGAGCTGAAACTAGAACAGAGATGTCCTGGTGCCAACCAGTCGCCCTTGAATTATCCCTGGGTACCCTGGCTAATCAACAGATCCATAAAAGTGCACTTTATCATCAATCAGTTTGGAGACGTGACTACAGCCACATGAAAACAATTCAGCAGAAAAGGCAAAAGATAACCACTCACTCAAACATGTCTTCTTCTCTAAGTCTTCAGGGTCAAGTATCCTAGTGAAAAATCTAGGATCTGGGCTGGCCCTCTCATCTATTCGGGTCCAAAGCCCTTTGCAGGCAAAGCTGGGCCACCACGTCACCAGCAGAGTTACCCAGGGAGAAACTTTAACAAAGACTTGGAGGGTATGAGTTTATGGCTGAGCAAGAACTAAAACCTAGGTCCTCTGTCTGTCTGTCCATCCATCGATATCCAGCACACACTCCCAGCACAAAGTTCTCCCGCCCACTCCACACCTGGAAGGGTCCCTTACCTGAGTGTGGAGAAGACGGAGGCTCCTGGGCAACAGCCTGTAATTGATTTCAGGGTTGACCTTGAGACCTTCACATCTTATACCTTTTCATGACTAAGTTCCTCCCCTGCAGAAAACTACTCCTCCCCTCTGCCCCGGAGGAGGTGTTGAGAAATGATCCAACACACCTGGCCACGGAGCAAAAGTGCCTCAGACAGAGGCCCAAGATGGCCTTGAATCCAGGATGGCACCCATCCATCATTCATGCAGCTGCTCAAACCGAAGTCTCCAGGTGGAAAAAAAGACTTCCAGAAACACTGTGGTTTTAACAAATGAGGAAGACCTCCCCACTGCTCTGTGGGTTTTTCCTGAGATGAAGTGTGAGCCTCCATGCTTTACTTAGAGGTTTTCTTTCCTACAGGAGACATGATGCAACCTTAATAAAAAAATGTTGTGTATCTTCCTATAAAAACAATAACTCAATAGCAAACAAAACCTTTTAGCTTTTATTTTACTATAAGAAGTTTTCATTTTTAGAAACTGGTCATTAAAAGTTGGTGCTAGAGGTTTTATTTTCCAGCCTCTTTGATTTGTTTTTATTAAAGAAAGGAAAGTGTGTAAATAAGAGATAAGCATCTACCTATACCTATAAGAGGATAAAAGAAATCATGTGGTGGTGTCAGTCTATTTTTTGAGAAAGTCAAAAATAATAATAAAGAACTCCAGTGAGATATGAAGTTCTTACTAGAAATATCCTATGTGCAACTAATAAATATTTTTCTGACATTACATGGGCTCCAGAGAGTGAGGACCTTTCTTTATTCACCTTTTCAAAGCATTTTGTTCCATTTCCCTGCAGCTGTTTTAATGTCTGGTTTCCTAGGAAAGTCAGCTGCCAATCACCCCAGGATGAGCATTTCTATTTCATTGGTCTTTAATCTTGCAAAGGATCCAGTCTACTATTTTCCCAGATTATAAATAAATAAATGAAACAATCTGCAAGTAAGGATAAAAAGGCATACAAGCTGCTTACATTTCCACAATAGAGTGTTCTGTACCTACTGACTATATTTATTTCGGCATATCGCAAATGACAATCTCCATCTGGACTTTTTTTTTTTCCTTCATAAAAGGCATTTCTTGTTTTATCCTGTGATACTTTGAAAACAGTGTACACTGGGTAACCATAAAGAAAATAGCTCATAGCACCTCTCCAAAAATTATTCTCAAACGTCATGCGCACTAAAGCTAGCTGTTCCAGCCCAGCCAAAAAGAAACAGCATCAGAGGGCTGCACATTGGAAGGAAGAAATAAAGTGGCATGTCTCTGGCATGTTCTCTGCTACGCTGCTGACTATCCCGTGGGGCTCTGGAGTTTAATCAGTCTTCTTAATTGGACACTTAGTTCAGCCCCTGGGTTAGAGCAGTCAAGTAAGAGACGAATCTTGGTCATCCATTTGTCCTCTGTGCCTTGTCTACACCATAGTTAGTAAGTGTTGGTCACTCAGTCGTATCCAACTCTTAGTGATCCCATGAGACTGTAGCCTACCAGGCTCCTCCCTCCATGGGATTCTCCAGGCAAGAGTACTGAAGTGGGTTGCCATTCCTTTCTCCATGGGATCTTCCCCACCCAGGGATCAAACCTGGGTTTCTGGCATTGCAAGTGGGTTCTTTACCATCTGAGCCACCTGGGAGGCCCATGGGTATTCTATGATTTCATCCACAACAGGAGCCAAGCATCTCTATCCCATATCCAACCAACATCAAGTGAAAGCGAAAAGGGCAACCCTACCAGCACCCTGATAAAAGCTCCTGTTCTCATGTTTGAGTTCAGTTCAGTTCAATCATTCAGTCACATCCAAATCTTTGTGACCCCATGGACTACAGCACGCCAGGCCCCCCCATCCATCACCAGAGTTTACCCAAACCCAAGTGCATTGAGTCGGCGATGCCATCCAATCATCTCATCCTCTGTTGTCCCCTTCTCCTCCTGCCTTCAATCTTTCCAAGCATCAGGGTCTTTTCAAATCAGTCAGTTCTTCACATCAGGTGGCCAAATTATTGCAGCTTCAGCTTCAGCATCAGTCCTCCCGATATTCAAGACTGATCTCCTTTAGAATGGATTTGTTGGATCTCCTTGCAGTCCAAGGGACTCTCAAGAGTCTTCTCCAACACCACAGCTCAAAAGCATCAGTTCTTTGGGGCTCAGCTTTCTTTATAGTCCAACTCTCACATCCATACATGACCACTGGAAAAACCACAGCTTTGACTAGACAGAACTTTGTTGGCAAAGTAATGTCTCTGCTTTTTAATATGCTGTCTAGGTTGGTCATAACTTTTCTTCCAAGGAGCAAGAGTCTTTTAATTTCATGGCTACAGTCACCATCTGCAGTGATTTTGGAGCCCTCAAAAAAATAAAGTCTCATGTTTAGTAATCCCCGACTACAATAAACGGGGCATTTCCCTTAAGTCACCCACAGACTGATAGGCAAGTCACATCATTACCACATTCCACCCACTGCCAGAAGGATGGCTCATCCCCAACTCAGAGAACTAAACTGTCCCTCCAACTATCACAAGGAAGGAACAGAGGAAGAATGAAATAATCTAGCACCCAACAAATAGAAAGACTTACACTAAATATGCAACTATGGTTAGAAAATGCTACATATTAAAACTTAAAGGAGAAAAGCTCAAATAATATTGTATGTGCCTGTTCAGTTGCTCAGTCATTTCTGATTGTTTGAGACTCCATGGACTGTAGCCCACCAGGCTCCTCTCTGTTCATGGGATTTCCCAGGCAAGAATACTGGAGTGGGTTGCCACTTCCTCCTCCAGGGGATCTTCCTGACTCAGGGATCAAATCAGAGTCTCCTGCATTGGTAGGCAGATTCTTTACCAATGCAACACATGGGAAGCTCTATGACTAGAACTTTATTTAGAATGAGACACAGGGTCTTAATTAAACCCATGCAAGGTGGTCCCTGAAATTAAAAGACCATCTCTTTTGAGAAGGAAGTGTCCTATCCCAGTAAAAATGGGGTGGAAATTCAACCTTGTCACGGATTGCTTTGTCCTTCTTTTTTTCTGTTGCCTATTCCAATTAAGCTAGAGAACTTTGAAAATGAAATACAATCGGCCACTCCCCGGATTATCCTGTATGGAAATGCCTTACCTTTGGAATGGCTATCTTGACTGACTAAGAACATTCCTTAAACTTTCACATTAAGTGTCATATAAAGCAAGGAACTATGACCTGATTTGATTCCTCTACCATGTTACTATCATTTTCAAAACTTAACAGTCCCCATTGTTAATATTTTTCCTGTATAAGGACATTTCATGACCAAAGCACAGTATTCATATACCCCCCCCATCCTTCCAGCAGCAACCTCTGATGTTTCATCCACAGTGTCTACCACCCCATCTAATCCACCACGTGAAATATAGTGGAATTATTTGTGGCAGGAGGTAAAACAAAATCTGCATCCCCAGCTAAGAGTCACGAGGTCAGGCAGCCAGGTGTTGGGCCACTCGGAATCCGAATCAAAAAAACTTTGAGAATGACAGGCAACACCCCCAGAGGAATGGCAAATAAAATGATCCCAGGCAGGAGAGTGGGTAAAAAACTCTTTTTAAGTCACTAATACAGTCCTCCAGGGAAGGAGAAGGGCATCATGTAACCATACACCACCCATGAGAGCAAATGCGCAAGTACAGATGAGATTGCAGAGGAGATTAGCTACGTGTGTGTGATAAGTCGCTCAGTCGTGTCCAACTCTTTTTGACCCTAAGGACTGTAGCCCGCCAGGCTCCTTTGTCCATGGGATTTCCCAGGCAAAAATACTGGAGTGGGTGGCCATTTCCTTCTCAGGGGATCTTCCTGACCCAGGGACAGAACCCGCGTCTCCTGCATTGGCAGGCAGATTCTTTACCACTGTGCCACCAGGGAAGCACTACACTTTATAACTTATCCTTTAAATGAATTTCACTGAACACAAGCAAGATGTGTCCCAAATAGGTAAAGTAAAACTCAACTCCATAAAGTAAAACTCATCTAAGACATTAAGAGACAGCATCTCTAACTTTTTTTTTTCCTATCTAGTAGCATCTGATTCAAAATTATCATCTACTATATTTTTTGTTTAACTAAAAGGATACCCAATTCTCTTGTCACTGTGAAATAAAAATTTATTACATAATTATTTTAAGAAAACACATATTATATGCACAAACAGACTTTATTATAAGCATGTTTTATTGCAATAATATCTGAGACTTTAAAGAATACCATTGAACAACATTAATTTATTTTACAGTAAATGAAGCATAAGATATGGAAACTCTACTCAGTTGTGTTCAAGATCTCACAGCTCCCTGTGAGTAAGGAAAAAATTACTTTCATCTAAAATGGGAGTTTTCTCCAGTTTTTGCTGCTGCCTAGACTATATATTCTCTTCAAATAAGCATAAAATATAAAAGTCCCTCTGATTAGATTTGATAGTGTAAATTTACATTCAGTGTTCTAAGTATCATGAATTCTGTATAAATATTAAGATGGAAATATGTCCATTCTCAAAGATTTATATGGCATTTGCTTGAATGATGCTTTTACAGTCAACTAATCATAACACAAAAACATTGGCCACATTCTTTACTAGAAACTTTCACACAAATGATACAAAAAAGTCATGCAGAAACCTCAGCAAAACCTTCCCTATACTGATGAGAAGAAAATACCCAACACAGGTTATCAGTCCCAAGTGAGAGGAGAATATTTCCCAAAATCAGATCAAGGGTTTTTAAGTTAGGAGATCTCAGAATGCATCTACTTTCATGATTCTACACTAGAGAAATTAAAAACTCCATGTCTCAGTTTTATCTATTAAATGGGAATAAAACCCTCTACCATTCGGGCTTTTATGACTGACATTTATCATGACTGACAAAACATACAGAAAACTTCTACTACCATGCCTGACACATTGCAGGTCTTCTGTAAATATGAGATTTCCTATAAAACTGTTTAATGAATGTTATATCATTTTAGATCACTAGAAATCACACGGCATGTTGAGAAGCCTTCTGGCAGATTTTTGAAGCATGTAACGATAAATTCAACAATTTGTTAAATAAGTACATAAAAATATAAATATCCAATAACTGCTTACAACCAGTATTTACTTTTAAGATGCAGTTTTCAGGAAACTGTTTTCTTTAAGCAAAATTTCACTAAAGAAGGAAAAAACAAACAAACAAACAAACAGGTCTTTGGCCAGTATAGAAGCAGCTGCAAGGATGAGAGGAGCTGGATCACTTAGTGTCTAGGGTTCCTCGGTGCTAAGATGGAGCTCTCCCGCCTGATAAAGACGATCATTGAACACAGACACCTGTAAGATATCCTGGGCCCTTGGAGATGTAAAATGTCAGCAAGAAGAAGGAGAGGAATCGAAACACTGTCTCACACATCAGAGGAGGAATACCGAAGAGACCTTAGGGGAACTTACTTAAACTTAGTGCATGTGTTAGAAGATGAAAAATTAGCACTTCTTCTAACATTCCTTTAAAATCAGTATTTTTATAATTTTTCATCCTCTTTTTTTTTTTTTTCCTTTCAGTTGGCAAGGTGTCAAAAGGCAATACAGAGAAAAAGTACTTCCAGATGGTGGGTCTCAGCAAATTGGGTGGAATTTTCCTTTAAATAAAATGGAAAATGTATGTCACAGAGGCCATACTGAACGCCTATCAAATCACAGTGACCACTGCCTGCATCGTTATAAGGCACTCACTGCTTTATGGCTTCACTCTATTGCAAAGAGTTTCCAAAATTTGCATGACGCTCTGCAGCACTGGGGTAAGCATGGAGTCTGTGATTTAGTGCAAAGACACAGACTGTGACATTTTCCATGACTAGACAACGTTCTTCTTGGTAACACAGTTGAAAAAGTTGAGCAAAACAAAAATTTGCATCCTTCCAAGACAGCTTTACCCTGTCCCAACCCAATAAAATCCATGGGTCTTAGTTGCTGTTTAGTAACTCAGTCGTGTCCGACTCTTCGCAACCCCATGGACTGTAGCACACCAGGCTTCCCTGTCCTTTACTGTCTCCCAGAGTTTGCTCAAACTCATGCCCACTGAGTCAATAATGCCATCCAACCGTCTCATCCTCTGTTGTACCCTTCTCCTCCTACCCTCAATCTTTCTCAGCATCAAGGTCTTTTCCAATGAGTTGGCTCTTCACATCAGGCGGACAAAGTCCTAGAGCTTCAATTTCAGCATCAGTCCATGGGTCTTAGGGGTACCATCAAAAAATCTCTCTTGATCTTTCCAGTTTTACATTTTACTCTGATCATTGTGTTCTTTTGGGCGGTTGTCAGTTAAAACAAGGGAGGCAAATGAAATGATGGTAAGAGGTCACCACATCATAGATTAACTCTCAAAACTCTTAGAAAAAATTCACTCTGAAATACTTCAAACTTCAGCCAGGGGGTTGAATTTTATTTGTTCTATGCTTTCACTCTAAAATCCATAAATGAAGGGAGAGAGCGTTGAGATTTGTAGATGTGATTGGTCAGGAAAGATAGGGGTTAACTTGTGGCCGACTTGGTCCACTCTAGCCAATTTGTGATCACTGGTAATTACAGGATAAGCCCCCAAGTCATTATTCATCATAAGAATTGGCCCCACACTGCCCAGCAATGAGATCCAGGCAGGCTCCCCGCCCCCCGCCCCCCAACTCCCCCCCGCCCCGAGTCCCCAGGTTCGGGAGAGCAGCCCCTGGAACTATGGGTCCTGCCTGCCTTCCACTGCAGGGCTGTCTCACCCATGCAGTGGATGGAAGCTGCTGGCACAAGGTCAGGAAGCCTGTCAAAGGCAACATGAAAATCGCAGTGTATCGAGTCCAAGCCCTGGCCTTCACAGATGTACGGCTACACAAAGAAGACACACAATGTTTTCAAGACTTAAAGCTGTCCTGTTTTTAATTTGAGAGAGTACATTCAGACCAATAGCTCCAAACCAAGGGCGATTTTAGTCCCTCTGCCTGGGAACAGTGGGCCACGTCTGGAGACAATTTGGGCTGTCACAGTCAGGGGTGCTCCTGGCATATAGTGAACTGAAGCTGGGGGTGCTGATATATTTCCCATAATGTATGAGAAAGGCCCCCAAGAAAGAAACTATCCACCTCCAAATAGTGCCAAGACTAAGAAACTGCTCCCAGACTGGGGGTGGTGGGGGCGGGGGTGGGGGGTGGCGGGGGAACTGCAATTTAGAGAGCATTATGCCCTGTGGCGAGAAAAGACCAGTACCAGACCTAAAGATCAGAGCCCCTCCCCCTTCAATGATTGCGATGAAAGCATTACCATTTGCTCACAGTTCCTGAACCAAGAGGAAAGTTCCTTATCCCCTGTGTATATAACCACTATTCTTAGCTTGCAAGCGGTCAGTTACAGACCTAGGAACTCCGTACCACAGGAACTTTTCTCAGCTGCTAAAGTCGGAAGACTTTTCCAGTCATTGGACAGCTTTCTAATTATCTTTTATATCCTATACAGGTCCTCTCTTTATTTTGCCATGTAAAAAATAAGAGAAGCAATTTATAGAAAGATTTCAACTCTCTGCTATATTAAAACGCTGCTGCTTTTACGATTTTACCCCAAAGATGTTGCACTAGAATAATAAAAAACCAGCTGGACACAATTCATGGACAACTGTTTTTCAAAGAATACTTTGTTAACGTCATAAACTTCAGCTTCTAATCAAATATTTGATTCCACTGGACTGCATATGCAGAGTACACTTATCATTTCTACTCCTGTACATCATCTGCTTTGCCAAAACGTTTTTTCACCTCTCACAGAAATCTACATTTATTTAAGTCCTGGATGGGATCTCAGTTTGTGCATTTTTCTTCTCAAGTACCCATATCATTTGATCCCAGCTATTCCCTGGCACTACCTATAACCTGCTTAGTAGGAACCAACAAATACTTTTCAAAGTTAAGGGGAACAAGGAGAATTGTAAAGGTTCAACCCAACTGACTCCATAACTGCATTCCTGTCTCTGGAGACATTTTTCTTCACTTCTGTGCTGTGAAGAAGTCCACAGACCCTCATATCCACACATCCTTTGCCTATCAGTCATTCTGTTATATAAATCATTTTAGTATTTATTAAATCCCTCCAATGTCACTGGGCTAGGACTGCTATAACAAATTACCATAGAATGGGTGGGTTTGCTGTTTTACTGTATTTTTAAAGATCTATTTTCACAGTTTTGGAGTCTAGGAAATCCGAATCCAGGATGCTAGCAGATTTGGTGTCTGGCAAGAACCCTCTTCCTGGTTCAGAGGCCAGTCTTCTGCTGCACTCTCAGACTCACAGTCAGAGTGGCAGATGGGGAAAGAAGCGGGGAGGGGGAAGCAATCTCCTGTGCCTCTCTAAGGGCACTAATCCCATTCCTGAGGGTGCATCCTCACGACGCAATCACTTCTCAAATGCCGCACTCCTGACATCATCACACTGCGGATCAGAAATTTAACATTTGAACTTCAGAGGGACACCGCCTCTCAGTCTATACCACTCAGTCTATGACACCTTTTACATGAAAGATGGAGCAAAATCAGGGCACAGACTCCACTTCCAGGCTCTTTGTCTCAGTATGGAGAAGGAAATGGCAACCCACTCCAGTATTCTTGCCTGGAGGATTCCATAGACAGAGGGGTCTGGCAGGCTACAGTCCATGGGGTCACAAAGAGTTGGACACGACTGAACCAGTTTAACTTTGCCTCAGTAAGAGCAGCATTTGGCTTCAGCCCACAATGATCAGACACCCTCTCGTGACTCCAATCAAAGCCTTGTTGTTTGCTCGAAATCCCTGGCATCCAACGAGAGCATTCTTTACTGTCTGCACGTGACACCTGCCCTCTCTGGATGAGAAATACTGAGAGCACAATAAATGGAAAGATCCTTAAGATAGGGAACTCTGATATCTAAGTCTTCATCCACAGGAAGCAATAAACTTGTTCTAACTATGCTCCTGATGTTGACAAGGATGAGGGACAGGGTTTATTCTACTTGACACTTCCTGTTGCGGAGAGGAGTTCAGGTGGCTAAGCAGCATCTCAACCATTTACGACAAAGGAAAGGAAAAATGGGTTCCCCAGAGGCTCAGTGGTAAAGAATCCACTACAATGGGGAGACACAGATTCGATCCCTGGGTCAAGAAGATCCTCTGGAGAAGGAAATGGCAAACCCTTCCAGTATTCTTACCTGGAGAATCCCAAGGATAGAGGAGCCTGGAGGGCTACATTCATGCAGTTGAAAAAGCTGGATACAACTTAGCAACCAAACAACAACAACAAATGGAAAAATAGAACATGTCTTGGCCAGACTATGTGCCTCATTTAAGAACCAGAGGAAGGTGGTGTCAAATCTGGATCACGAGATAAACCTGGACCTATGAGCCGAGGGTCATCAGGGACCAGGTGATGATGGGCTCGGGATCTGTGCCCATGCTCACGTATCACTCACAAACACAGGTACACAGACTTGGGGGATGAGGGTCTTTCTGCTTTATGAAATGAGATCTACCTTCCTCACTGATTATGCAAATCTCTCCAAGTTAACCAAGAGTGATTTAAATTAGTTTTTATAAATGGCTGCATCATATCTGAGGCATTCGTATAATTTGATACATAATCTAAAATCTACTGCTATATATTCAACATTTGGGGTAATATTTATAGTTTGTCATGGGGAGGAGCACACTGAAAACAATGCTACGATAAACGCCTAATACCCATACCCTTATATATGTATGCTTGTGCTTTTACTGTGTCAGACATTCTGTTTCATATTGGAGTATAACCAATTGATGTTTCCAACATCTGCTGGATCATAGAAAGAGCAAGAGAATTCTAGAAAAAAATCTACTTTGGCTTCATTGACTACATTAAAGCCTTTGACCATGTAGATCACAACAAACTGTGGAAAATTCTTAAGAGATCAGAAAAATAGATGACCTTATCTGCCCCCTGTGAAACGTGTATGCAACTCAAGAAGCAACAGTTAGAATTGAACATGGAACAATGGACTGGTTCCAAATTAGGAAAGGCGTATGTCAAGGCCGCATATTGTCACACTGCTTATTTAACTTATATGCAGAGTACACCATGTGAAATGCTGGGCTGGATGAAGCACAAGCTGGACTCAAGATTGCCAGGAGAAATATCAATAACGTCAGATATGCAGATGACACCACCCTTATGGCAGAAAGCGAAGAGGAACTAAAGAGCCTCTTGATAAAGGTGAAAGAGGAGAGTGAAAAAGCTGGCTTAAAACTCAACATTCAAAAAATGAAGATCATGGCATCTGATCCCATCACTTCATGGCAAATAGATGGGGAAACAATGGAAACAGTGACAGACTTTATTTTCTTGGGCTCCAAAATCACTGCAGATAGTGACTATAGCCATGAAATTAAAAGACGCTTGCTCCTTGGAAGAAAAGCTATAACAAACCTAGACAGTGTATTAAAAAATAGAGACATTACTTGGCCGACAAAGTTCCATATAGTCAAAGCTATGGTTTTTCCAGTAGTCATGTACGGATGTGAGAGCTGGACCATAAAGAAGGCTGAACGTTGAACAATTGATGCTTTTGAACTGTGGTGTTGGAGAAGACTCTTGAGAGTTCCTTAGACTGCAAGGAGATCAAACCAGTGAATCCTAAAGGAAATCAACCCTGACTACGCATTAGAAGGACTGATGCTGAAGCTGAAGCTGCGATAATTTGGCCACCTGATGCGAAGAACTGACTCATTTGAAAAGACCCTGATGCTGGGAAAGATTGAAGGCAGGAGGAGAAAGGGACAACAGAGGATGAGATGGTTGGATGGCATCACTGACTCAAATGGACATGAGTTTGAGCAAGCTCCAGGAGTTGGTGATGGACAGGGAAGCCTGGCGTGCTGCAGCTCATAGGGTCACAAAGAGTCAGACACGACTGAGCGACTGAACAACAAAATAGCCAATTAACAATACTGTGATAAAGGTTTAGATGCATAGTAAAGTTTCAGGTGCACAGCAAAGCAACTCAGCCATAATTACACATGCATCCATTATTCCTTAAACTCCCCTCCCATCCAGGTTGAAATCAGACAGAGAAAGAGAAATATTGTGTTTTTATTTTTATACTATATATTCACAGAAGTGGTAATGCTGGGTCAAAGAGTGCATATATTTTTAATAGGAAGTCAGGCTGTTTTCCCCCAAATGAAAGCAATTCACATTTCCACCAGGAATGGGCGAGAGTCCTCTTTCACTAGTGTCCTTGCCACGAGCAGTGTTTTGTGTTCCTTTGAGAGTTGGAAGTGGATGGAACATTATGTCATCTACTTACTGGACAGCAGAAGTTACTCATATGTGAACTCTCTACTCATATCTTTGCCCATTTCCTTGTGGGCTGCTTGAATTTTTCTAATCAGTATATAGCTACTTGTACATAGAGATACTAACCATAGGTCCATCATAAGCATTACAAATATTGTCTGTATCTGATACTCAACTTGTTAGATTATATACATTGTCTGTGGCACAGATTATTTTTTAAATGACAACCAAATTACATTCTAGCCCTTCTGCTGCCAAAAAACAAGGAGGAAATCAGCAGAAAATTCCCAGCCTGCCACTGCTAAAATTAAGACTCAAAAACCCACTGAAACATAAACTTGGAAAGGATCCAGTATAAATAAAACTACATGTCCAAAAATACATTCTTCACCCTTAGCACAAACGTCATTTTTCCCCTTCCCTGGCTGAGAAGAACGTGATGACCCACACAGTTGACAATGTGGCTGGTCCTTCCTGACCCCTGGGGTAGATGTTACTAAATGCAGCACTCTCTGTAATTCTTAAATCTGGGCAGATTGTTTGGGACTTTTCAGCTACAAATACTACTCTGTGCTGTGCATAGTGGATTTTTTTTTCTTTTTTTACCAGAATATATACATGATATGCTTAGTTGAGAAACTGTCTCTAGGATCGGGAAGATCAAAATTGTTAAGTGGTAAAGAGTGAGGAAAATACATTTATCATTTTACGTGATTCTTGTGAGCATCTTTCAGTGTTGTTGGGGTTTTGAATCTTGTCCAATTTTTATCAGACTGACACTGGTATCAACATTAAAGATGCTATGGAGTTTTTCTAATCCCCAAGTGGTTCAATAAAACTAGTCTTAAAAAGGATAATGGAATCGCCTCTCACCTCAGTAACCTAATATGACAGCCTAGATCCACTGTAAAGTGATAAAATAATTCCAAGTGATGTGATCTCTGGGTCTCAGTCTTCCAGCAATAATTCAAAGCCCTGATCAGTCCAGTCAAATCCCAGTTTCATATTTTACTGTCCTCAGCAAGCTTCATTCACATCATTCATTTAAGAAGAGACACTTATAAGTCAGACAAATACTATCTGATATCACTTACACGTGGAATCTAAAAATTACAACCAACTAGTGAATTACACAAAAAGCCGCAGACTCACAGACGTAGAGAATTAAACTAGTGGTTACTGGTGGGGAGTGGCAGGGGGAAGGGGTAATACAGGGATAGGGGATTTAAACAAGGGTTATTATGGGATCATACGCTATTATGTGTGTAAAGCTTTTGAAAACTGTAAAGCACTGTAGAACTTTTTAAAATAAAAATAAATTTTAGAAAGGGAAGAAGAGACACAACCATAAGTCAGAGAAGCAAAGTCACATAACTTTAAAATTAAGACTACTTGAAACTGAGGGTGCTGAAGGTTGACTAATAACCCCCAGACTGACTTGTTCAAACAGCATTCTTGAGAGATATGCCTCAATCTCTAGAAATAAGATGAATTTTTAAAATGAGATATATTTTATACCATAGAGTCTATTGATAATAACAAGACCATATTGCAAGCTTAAATTTGCTAAGAGGGTTGATCTTTGTTTAAGTATTTTGCCAAAATAATTGGGAAGGACATATACACACTACTACAGATAAACCAGATGACTGATAAGGACCCACTGTGTAGCATGAAACTCCACTCATTCTCTGTGATGACCTATAAGGGAAAGGAATCTAAAAAACAGTAGACATGAATGTATGTATAACTGATTCATTTTGCTGTACACCTGAATCTAATACAACATCGTAACTCAACTACACTCCAATAAAAATTAATTTTAAAAAATTAATAAGAACAAAGTAGACAAGAGGAAACTTTGGGCACTGATAGTCTTGATGGCAATGATGGTTTCACAGGTGTATTGTTATCCCAAATTCACTGAGATCCATGCACTAAGTATGTATAGCTTCTTACATATCAATCTTACCTCAATAGTTTTTCCTTAAAAAAAAAAAAATAAGATCTTCCGGATGCTTTATAAACTACTTTCTATGTTGGCATGTTACCAACGAAACGACTCACTGCGGGGAAAACGACATTCTTTAGTTCAGCTCATCAGTTTTAACAAGTGCTTGATCACTATGCCTTACAAATTATGTGTGTCCTTTTCACAAGTCTCTCTACGGATTCTAGATGCTCAAACCCATTACTTTCCAACCTACAGCTCTGTATCCTGGCTTAAAGCAGAATACAACTGTCTCAGGGAATCTTAATGGCCAGCGCTGAATGTTATTGTCAGTTACTAGGAGAAATGAGAGTCTTCAACTTTACGTTAATTGGCCAAACATACTTCTCCTTGATAGAAATCAAGTTCTAAACCACTGATAAAATTCTGGTGACATCCTGAGCTTTATATCTCTGATCCTTTACAAAAGCTGATAACAATGCAAGTGGGGTTAACTAGAATCCTTGCAGGGAATCAAACACTGTGGGCTCTCTGGCCCACATCATTATCCGCTACATTATTATTAACAGCGTGTCGCAGTCTCTTACCTAGCACAATGCAAACATTCATAGAGATTCATTCAATCAACAAGGATGCAGACAGCTGCCAGAACTGACATTGAGAATGTGAAATGTATTGGCAGAAACATTCCCCAGACCTCTTAAATACTGAACTTTCACTAGCTCAAGTTTCCTGGAAATATATATATAATTATAGTAATTAAATGAACACAGTGAGGGAAGAGGAAATAGCAGTGCAAAATTTTACTGTCAGAAAGTAGCATGTCAGTCACAAAGAAAACAGAAGTGAAGTAAAAGCTGCTCAGTCATGTCTGACTCTTGCGACCCCATGGACAGTAGCCTGCCAGGCTCCTCTGTCCATGGGGTTGTCCAGGCAAGAATAATGGAGTAGGTTGCCATTTCCTTCTCCAGGGCATCTTCCCAACCCAGGAATCAAACCCAGGTCTCCTGCATTGCAGGCAGATTCTTTACCAACTGAGCTACAGGGGAGGCCCGTATAGTCCATGGAATTCTCCAGACCAGAATCCTGGAGTGGGTAGCCGTTCCCTTCTCCAGGGGATCTTCCCAACCCAGGGATTGAACCTAGGTCTCCTGCATTGCAAGCGGATTCTTTACCAGCTGAGCCACAAGGGAAACCCCAAAGCAAACTGTGTGGATTGTTAAAAACGCACTTCATACCTTGCCCAGTGCCTTCTAAGACTCAACTGGGAAGAGACTGCTTTTGAGAAACAGTGGGTTAACTGAAACAGCAGAACTGCTGATTGAAAGAAATAAAGCAAAATGAATGCTGAAAATCAATCATATTGCTTCACATACAGCATCTCTCACATCCCCAGTTTCTGCATCTGCAACTCAACCAACCACAGATCAACCTGGAGAAACCAAGGACCGACTGTCATACTCCACCACTTAATACACAGTAAGTCCCCTACATATGAACGAATTCCATCCCAAGACTGAGTTCGTAAGTTCAATTTTTTCATAAGTCCATCAAAGTTAGCCTAGGTACCCAACTAACACAACTGGCTATACACTACTGTACTACAACAGGCTTATAATGCTTTTCACATAAATAATACATTAAAAAACAAACACAAAAAAATAGAGAACATTTTTAATCTTACAGTACAGTACCTCGAAAATTACACCAGACATATGAAATAACTTACATGATTAGACACGCAATGTATTTGAAAGTTCACAACTTAACGGTTTGCATGTCAGGGACTTACTGAAAAGAATATGAGCGTCCTTGGATTTTGGTCTCCAGGAGGTCCCAGAACCAATCCCCTACAGACACGGAGGGAATACTACACTTCATTGTAAGAATATGACCCTATGTCCCATAACCAGAATGGCATTTTCTATTACAACAGTGGAGAATTTTGTTGCTAACATGTTGAATGAACGATTCCCAGGTGGCTCAGTGGTAAAGAATCTGTTTGCCAATGCAGAAGAGACAGGAGTCGCAGGTTCGATTCCTGGGTGGAGAAGATCCCTTGGGGAAGGAAATGAAAACCCACTCCAGGATTCTTGCCTGGAAAGTTTCACAGACAGAGGAGCCTGGCCGGCGCAAGTCCATGAGGTCTCAAAGAGAGGGACGTGGCTGAGCAGGCACACATACACAAACCATATGTTGAATGAAATCCCTCAAGGCAAGAATTACCTTTGGAACTTCTTGTCACTTTTTGCATCACTTCTGAAATAGAAAAGCACTACTATATCAAGCAGAATGTTACGAAGCACTCTCCAACAGATGCTCACACCCTACTCAAACATTCCAGCACCCACAGTCACGTCCAAGGTGCTCTTTTCCTCTCTCTGGTCTCTCCTGGGGGAGAGTCCTTGGACTTTACTATCAAATACAGAAGTGACTCTGAAATTGGCAACAGTCATTCCCAAATATCCAGACGCACATACATGACTGCCTATTCTCTCCAACTGAGTGAGAAATGAAAGGCTTCAGCTCAAAATGTACATGGTCCTAGGAGGCTTCTTGCTCTTCTTTCCAAAACCTGCACTTCTGCAGAATTTCTATCTCACTCAATGGTCCACCCACCAACTCATTCAAGCCCAAAGCTAAACAGGACTCTTAGGTTTTCTTCCCCTCTCCCCTAGTGCCCAAGCCATCAGAGTATCACTCACCTTGCTTCTAAAAATATGCCAAATCCATCCGGTTTCCGCCACCTCCACCAACACCCTAGTCAGTACCACCATCGTGCCTCATCCGGTCACCTGTGATGGCCTTCTAGTTGGTCTTCCTCCTTCCCGTCTTGCTATTCTGTCATCCGCTTCCCTCACGGCAACCATGACCATTTAAACGGCAATGCAAAAATGCAAACAGATCCTGTCCCGCCACTGTTTCAGCAAAGGCTTCCCAATGCCCATTATAAATAACCAGGTTTACTGTCTTATCACAGAGACCTACACACTCTAACTCTTGCCCACCTCTTGATCTGAATTCACACCACTCTCCCCTTCCAAATGATACACACACGAGTGCCCACAAGTTGCCCCCTCTTCACTGCCTACCACACGACCCTATCCGGATGTTCCGCATAGTACTTACCACTATAGGTTACTTTTCTATTTGTTGTTGTTCAGTCACTAAATCGTGTCCGACTCACTGAGACCCCATGAACTGCAGCACGCCAGGCTTCCCTGTCCTTCACTATCTCCTCGAGTCTGCTCAAGTTCATGTCCCTTGAGTCGTGATGCTATCCAACCATCTCATCCTCTGCCACCCTCTTCTCCAATTGTCTTCAATCCTTCTCAGCATCAAGGTCTCTTCCAATGAGCTGGCTCTTCGCATCAGGTGTGATGCAATAATTGTTTATAATCTAACTCAGGACATCTGCTTCATGAGAACTGGGAGCCTTCTTGTTTGTCAGTATATTTCCAATACGTAAGAGGCTCCTACCCTGTACGTACTCAGTAAATATCTGTTAAAGAGGGGACAGCTGGACATAGGTGATCTCTTCCCTGTCACTTTCCTCACAATTTTCAAGAAAAGTGGTTAGGCTGTTACAATGATAATAGAAACACAATTTCTAATCTGACATGAATCAGGATGCCCGCTAGTCCTTGATGACCCATGTGTACAGGAAGAGATGCTTCAGAGGTACCATGTGTTTATACAGATGTTTGTCCATGAGGGACTTTTGTTTGAGATTAACCACCAATCATGTGTTTTCTGCAAGGAAATTACACACTGAGAGTAGGTTCCAACCCTCAACATACTTGCTGGCTCAGGGTAATAAAACCAAGACACTGCAGAAACCTATAGCAGCTTTATTTTGCAATAACATTTAGGATAGGGAATGTTCTGCCCTGGAGTTGCCTTGGTGACCTTTAAAAGATAAAGGGGGTGAAACACATCCTGAATCTGAATTCAGAAGTTATATATCATGCCAACCTCAGGTTGGCATGCAGGTAACCTTTGAATTATGCTGGCAAATTTCTTAACTATCCATGTTTTGGTTTACTTATCACTAAACTGGGGATAATGTTAGAACCTGCTTTGTATGGTTGCTGAGAAGATGAAATGATATAAATAAAGCAGTTATACCAGTGCCTGGGATATACGGTATGCTCAAGTAACTTGAGCCACTAATATGAATTATTACTAAGCTGTTATTATCAGTGGTTTATAAAATGTTCCAAAAGAAGAAATACTGAACAACCTCTATCGAAAGTCTATTATCATTGCCACATTACAAGGGGCTATTTAATGACTTCCACTGGTGAACAGATCCAAGTCCTTCAGACCCAAACCTACAGGCAGGTGGAGGTGACCCAGAATATTTACACTCCTTGCTTTCAACAATCGGAGATCTGAGCTGCACTCAGATAAAAAGAAGAACTTGTTCTAAACCAAGAACGCATTCACAAACCATGCACCTGTGCTTAGAAATATTAGTTGTAGGTATACCTGACCAGCTAGAATTTGCTTAAGAAAACAGAAAAGTAAAGAGTGAGTCATTCAGTCATGTCCAACTCTGCAATGACTCTGTAAATCCTCTTCTATAAAGACATAACTTGAACCAGAAAATAACTGTCAAAGTTAGAAGATACATAACACTTAACGTTATAACCACAGAACAAAAGTCAGACCACCACAATTCATTTTTTTTTTATTATTGCTATTATTATGACATCCCAGAAAAAAAATTTCTAAGAACTTGACAAAATCCCTATTACCTCTGGATTATGGACTAATTAATCTGAGAAGAGCATCCGGAGAAGGCAATGGCAGCCCACTCCAGTACTCTTGCCTGGAATATCCCATGGACAGAGGAGCCTGGTAGGCTGCAGTCCATGGGGTTGCTACGAGTTGGACATGACTGAGTGATTTGACTTTTACTTTTCACTTTCATGCATTGGAAAAGGAAATGGCAACCCACTCAGGTGTTCTTGCCTGGAGAATCCCAGGGATGGGGAGCCTGGTGGGCTGCTGTCTATGGGATCACACAGAGTTGGACACGACTGATGCGATTTAGCAGCAGCAGCAGCAGAAAAAAGCATCAGTCAGTTCAGTCGTTCAGTCGTGTCCAACTCTTTGCAATCCCATGGACTGCAGCACGCCAGGCTTCCCTGTCCATCACCAACTCTCAGAGCTTGCTCAAACTCATGTCCATCGAGTCGGTGATGCAAAAGCACAAGAAATAGAAAGTTGCAAGAAATGTGATCAGCTCCTAGAACTATGGCAGTGGAATGATCAATCTAGCATACAACGGCTTATCAAATTTAGCAGGGGAAATTAAAGAAAGAAAAAAGTCATAGTGAGTTGGGAGTTAGATTTGCCTACTAAAAATATGCTTGCTTCAGTGAAGATATTTCAGAATGAGCACTTATATGGGTAACATGCGGTCACTCATTACTTTACTGATGTTCCTTCATCTTTGGGTCCTACTGTGTGCCTGGCCTGTGGACGCATCCTACTGCTGCTCATGGCTCAGAACTTGCATCTGTGTTCAGGGATGAGTGATAAAAATGGTGGCCAGCTGTCTGCAACTTCCAGTGAAAAACATTTTTGTGTATATGTATGTGTAGGGCTTCCCTGGTGCCTCAGTGGGAAGGAATCCACCTGCAATTCAGGAGATGCAGGTTTGATTCCTGGGTCAGGAAGATCCCCTGGAGAAGGAAATGGCAACCCACTCCAGTATTCTTGCCTGGGAAATCCCAGGGACAGAAGAGCCTGGCGGGCTACAGAAAATGGGGTGGCAAAGAGTCAGACACGACTTAGTGATCAAACAACAACCATGAATACGCACATGCTTGTAGCCCCAAGTCAATGAAAGATTATTTATCTAAAAGGCGCTTCATGGTTGTGGATCATTCAGTAGCTATCAATCAATTTACCAGAAACTCATAATTAAGTCACAAAGCTGGGCTTTAGTACACAGTTGTATTTTTTAATATTTATTTTTATTTACTTATTTGGCTTCACCAGGTCTTAGCTGAGGCATACGGTATCTGCTCTCTGATCAGGGATCGAATCCAGGCCCCCTGCATTGGGAGTATGGAGCCTTAAGGCCACTAGACCACCAGGAAGGTTCATTTAGTACCATGTTTAGTGACACTTATTTCACTGACTGCTCCTGCTCTAGTGACCTTCATGAGCTCAGTGCTAGTGCTTTCTCTGTCTATACGTATATTTATGTTTATTTCATCTGTATCTCTATCTACAAACCTATGTATCTATGAATGGTGGTGGTGGTGGTGATGGTGATGTTTAGCCGCTAAGCTGTGTTTGACTCTTTGTGATCCCATATAGACTACAGCCTACCAGGCTCCTCTGTTCATGGGATTTTCCAGGCAAGAATGCTGGATGGTGGCCATTTCCTCCTCTGGGGGATCTTCCCAGCCCGGGGATTGAACCCACATCTTCTTTATAGGGAGGCAGATTCTCTACCGTTGAGCCACCAAGGAAGCCCTCATATATCTCTGAATATATCTATCTCTCTATCCATCTATCTGTAGACAGACTATTCAACTGACCCAGAGCCTTATGTCCCAGCATGGCAGGGACTCTGAGGCACACCAGGGCTGTTTTTTGAGCCTGTATATCCTTGGTAACTACTTCACAGGAAACACAGCTTCAGGGTTCTGAGCTTGGCTCAGCCTCGCTGCACGGTGCCATTTGTACATTTAATAAGGAAATGGTAACCCACTCCAGTACTCTTGCCTGGAGAATCCCATGGAGGGAAGAGCCTGGTAGGCTACAGTCCGTGGGGTCGCAAAGAGTCGGACACGACTGAGCTACAAACTACTAAACTAACTACAACTAACTACTTCTTGAAGATGGGACTGATGAGGTTCCACTGTGACCTTGACAGTGGGTCCAAATCCTCTGTGTTAGAAATGTTAAAGGCAGGAAGGAACTGCCTTCTGATCTCACAGTGTGGTCGTGGACTCTGTACTGACGGACCACTGTCAACGCCCCTTTCGGGTGTGCTCACAACTCAGGGACGACTCTGAGGGAGAAGCACACTTAGAGAGGCTCGTGCACTCTCCCTCTCTAGGGTGCACTATGGATGAGGCACCCTCATACAGAAACAGCAAAAATTATTTGTGGCAACGGTAAATGGCCACAGCTGGACAGTACGGGGACAGTCTATACTGGCTACCGCAAATCTATTTAATTATTGCAAAATCATGAAATAAACATCTTAAATCAAACAGAGCATGATCAGAAGGCCAGAGGAGCACACATTATCACACTCTTAAAGACTATGAAGTAAATCATGTTTTTAAAAATTTCAATCAGAATCACTTCCCTAAATAACACACACATATTCAGTGCTTATTGTGTGTTAAGGATTGGGAAGAAAAACACAATCAAGTCAAGGGCTTCCTGGTCTGGAAAGGAAAGGACTACATGTCCGCAGGGAACAGTATAATGAGTCCAATTTTAAACTACCATTATGGGGACAGGCCTAGGATGTGGAGGCGCCGCATCCTTTGTCTGGCTATGAATAAGGATGATAAAGCTCGGCAAAAGAGGTGACATGTGAACTGAGACTTAATGAACATGTACCCACTTGCTGGACAATGTGGGAAAAATTACACCAAATACACTAAGCTTCAGTTGCATACAGAGGTTGAATAAGCCCATTCCTTCCTCTTACAGACAATCTCATGTACTTCCAGTTCTGTGTCCAAACTAAAATTAGGTCTTTCTGAGCTAGCTTTCAAAATCATCCAGCCAGCCATCCAACAAACAATTATTGGCAGCTTTTATGTCTCAGGTCATTCTCTATGGCTGAAGATGGAGCAGTGATCAAAATAGACAAAAATCCCTGACCTCATGGAGCTTACATTTTGGGGACAGCAGAAACGATACAAATGGTGAGGATGGTCAGGGGAGAAGGGAGGGTCGAGGCAATGCAAGACCCTGCAAGACTCAATGGCTGTAGGGAAGAGAGTCGAGCAGTTGGGGTAACTGGCCAGAGATGTGGGAGTCACTCCAGAGAACGGCGGTGTCCTGAAACCAGATGGAGCAAGTGCTTCAAGGAGCTGAGAGGGATGGACTACACGGCAGGAGCATGGCTGACCCTCACCGCTTGGGCGATGCTGACAACATCAACCCCTGGATTTGCTAACCTGGTGGTGACAGGTAACCTTAAAGAGGCAGGACTGATGGAAGGACTCAGTGGTCCAAGTGGGTTCAAAAGGAAGTGGAAACACAGGAATTAAGGATAATAAATACAAACAAATGCTTCAAGCAGTTTTTCTTTAAAGAGAAGAAGAGAATGGGCTCATAGTTGGAGAGGAAATTCAGATCAACAGGTCACTTTTTTTTTTTTTTTTAATGGTAGATGTTTGCTTTCCTATTGGAAAGATCCAGCAGTGAGGGGAAAATAAAAACTGATGACTCAGGAAAGAAAGGGAAAAACTGTTTAAGTACTGCCTTAGAGTAGGAGAGAAGGAATGGGATATTCATGCCCAAGTTGGAGTCTTGGTCTCAAGAAGAATCAATCAGAGTGGCCAATGGGTGGGACGTGTGATTGGCCAAATTGGGCAGGTGCCTCACCTTCAAACCATAGCTGTAGCAAGGAGGTGACTCTCTGGGGAAACAGAAACAACCATTCTCAAAGGTATATGACGACTGAGCTGCAAGCAAGGCAATCATCTCCCACCCCCTACCAAAAAAAAAAAAATTCTCAACAATGATAAACAGCTTGGATGCACCCACCTAATTCCTCAGCACTGAAAATGGAAGATCTGTTCACTATTTTTAGACACTATTATATGAAAATATGATGGTATTTACTTCCCAGAATCTACTGACCATCTTTCCAACCCTGGCTTTCATTTAACCAAGAGTGGTTTCTGCCCAAGCTTGAGGCAAAAGCAAACGAAACAAAATGACTCTGCTCCGTTTGTGGCCTGGGAGGCTAAAAGAGACACAAACACGCATGCAAACCACATGAAAGGCTCCAGTGGAGAAAACATGAGCTGATTAGCTTTGCGACCCTTCAGCTATGGAAGCCTCTCCAGTACTGTAATCTGCAGACCACAAGCAGGAAAACCTCAAGTCCATGAAATCCAAAAACCCAAACACAGGGTCATTTTTATGCCCTTAAGAGAGTTCTGCCAGAAAAGATCTCACAAACGGTTTAATCAAGGGGCAGTGTACTTACAGGCACATGTAAACCTTCAAACCCAAGCAATTAACCCCATACACAGATATCAGCCCCTCTAATGGGTGCCTGAGAATGAACAGTACACATGGTCATTCCCAGGGAGAAAAGGATTCTGAACTTCATCACACATTTGTGACTCACAAATATTTATAGTAGTCGCAGAGCCAGAACAATAACATAACATGCAGAAACTCACCCAAACAAACAAGTTTCAAAGGCCAAAATCCCAACAGGGAAGAGAACAGGAAAGAAAGCAAGGTTTCCCTGTTCTGATGCCTTTGACTGTGAACAGTGGAAGCACACAGCTCTGCTTTCAGTGAACCTGGCTCATGTGGACTGAGATACATATGACAAAACAGATCAGATCTGCATGGGGCCTTTCCAGATTGCTGCCTGGACAATGGGGCAAGAATAATAAGATGCGGAGGCCACAGCTTTAGTATTCCAGACATTATTGAGGCTGACAGGCTAAATCTTGATCCCCAAAGGCAACCACTCAGCATGCTTAAACAAGGGATATACCTTGTGTCAATAATATACATAGAGATGCACTGCAAATATCATAAAATAGAATTCCTATCAGCATAGCAGCCCCAACTGCAACACTGACAGCAGAGCTCAGAATTTACCAGCCAAGAAAAGTAGAAAACTAGAAATATGGAGGCTTGAACTGGGGTTCAACATTGCCAAAGCCAGGTTCAACTCCATCTCCAAAACCGAAATCTAGCAAATTCTCTATCTTTTGGAACTTACACAATTATGAAACCATCCTCGTAAACACATGATAATTAACAAGTAATTAATAATTTAGGTGAGTACTCTAAACTCAACAAGCGAAGACATCAACCAGTACATACAAGATTCCACCAGTCCTTCCTGGGTCTTTCAGACACACCACAGACTATTTTGGTGCAAATCAAAAGTTACGTACAAAAATGAAACTAGAGGAAAAACACTAACATATGACTTAATAATGCTCAACATAATGAGTTAAGTTCTACTGAATAAAAAGATATGAAATACAATTGTTAAAAAAAAAAGATAAAATGCCAAAGTTAACCTTCCCTAAGCTAAAAGAGGAAAGTTAAAGAATGAAAGAATTCCGGTTGTCTGGCTATAAACCTGATATCTATTTGTAGGATGAAGCAATATTTCCTTGAGATCTCTCATTCCTACAAATATTTTGATTGTCTGAACATCCTCCTCAGATTAAATTTGTGGGATAATTTTTGTCAGGGAGTTAAAAGAGAGGCAGAATAAAACTATGAGAAGAATTACAAAATAAGAGATAGCTATTCTTACATAAGTGAACACTTCCCTGAATGAAAGAGTTGAGTATTTTTAATAATATCAGAAGAAAGCAAAGGAAAAAAATGTATTAAGTTTCTAAGCACTGATTGAAATAATTATAAAGGAACTATCTGGTGACACTAAAATAAACTTTGACTTTAAAAGGATAAAGTTAACAAGCTAATATACTGGGGAGAAAGACAACAAAGGGTTAAAATTCTTAAAAATAAATTATGCAAGTATCTGTTAAAAAAACATGGAATCTCAACAGCTACTGCTGCTACTGCTAAGTCACGTCAGTCCTGTCCGACTCTGTGCAACCCCAGAGACAGCAGCCCACCAGGCTCCTCACTCCCTGGGATTCTCCAGGCAAGAACACTGGAGTGGGTTGCCACTTCCTTCTCCAATGCATCAAAGTGAAAAGTGAAAGGGAAGTCGCTCAGTCATGTCCAACTCCTAGTGACCGCATGGACTGCAGCCTACCAGGCTCCTCCATCCATGGGATTTTCCAGGCAAGAGTACTGGAGTGGGGTGCCATTGCCTTCTCCGTCTCAACAGCTAAATGAGTATAAAATGAGAACTAACAATTCTTTCACAAGTAAGTTCCCTTCCTCTCCTCTACTTTCTCTCCTGCTCTTCTCCCCTTCTCAAAAAACAGCTATCACACAAAAAATTTAAAAACCTACCAAATAACATGATGAGTAAACACTAGAGTATATATATAAAAGGAGGCGAAGCTGTTGAATTGATTTTAAAAATTAATGATGATGATGATATTAAAGCTTTAGCGAAACAAATTCTGTAACATATTTTTAGTGACATAAAAATATCTACAATACTTCTGCAAAGCCAACTGACAATCTTATTAAAATGCACTGACTCTGAAAGAGTAAATCAACTACAGCTATTCTGGCATAATGAATTCATCTTCAATTAAAAGAAAACCTTCATAATAAGAGCTGCTATTGTTTATGAAGTGTCTACCTTATGCTCCAAATTTCCACTCTTCACGAGGTAGTGACAGTGTGGGCTGTGAAAGCAAGCAACAGCAAGCAGCAGTGGGGTTCAGGAGTCTGCCACCCGCCCCTTGCCATGACCCTTTCACACTGTCTGTGATTTTTGTAAACTGAAAATAATATATATCTCCAGCAAAGAAGTCAGAAAGAGAAAAACAAACATCGTATATTAATGCAAGTATGTGGAATCTAGAAAAATAGTACCAATGAACATATTTGCAGGGCAGTAAAAGAAACACAGACTTAGGGAATGAAGATGTGGCCACAGTCGGGGAAGGTGGGTGGGATAAGCTACGACTGACATATACGCTACCACGTGTAAAATCGCTAGTGGGAAGCCTCTGCACAGCACAGCAGCTCAGCTCAGTGCTCTGTGATGACCTAGATGGGTGAAAGGAGGGGGTCCAAGAGGGAGGGGACATATGTGTGCATACGGCTGGTTCACTTCATTGCACAGCGGAAACTAATACAACATTCTAAAGCAACTACACCCCAATTTTAAAAAAATATGCAGTAAATTACATTGTAGTACCTTTGTATGATAGACTATTATGAGGCATTCAAATAAAATATATTAACAATTTTCAATTACATGATATGCTATTCAGTTCAGTTCAGTCGCTCAGTCGTGTCCGACTCTGATACGTCATTACCATTAGTATATAGCATAAAAAAAATACGTTATAAGAAGTGAAAAAGCAGTATGTTAATTTTACGTATAGTGTGTTCCCACTCTGTACAACACTCACAAAAGACTGTATGAAATGACAACAGTGACTGTCTTTGATGGAGGCACTATGGGTGAATATTCCCCTCTTTTACATAAGTTCCATAATCAGCTTTCACTACTTTAATCTTCTTTTCATATTTTTAAACTACAAAAATACAACATTCTTCAGGAAATTTTAGATAGTGACTATATGGTTTATAATCTCCCCCAGTAGCTCAGCTGGTAAAGAACCAGCCTGCCAATGCAGGGCTTGCAAGAAACATGGGTTTGGTCCCTGGGTAGGGGGAGGATCCCCTGGAGAAGGAAATGGCACCCCACCCCAGTATTCTTACCTAGAAAATTCCATGGACAGAGGAACCTGCAGGGCTAGAGTCCGTGGTTTGCAAAGAGTCAGACAGGACTGAGCGTGTGCACATAAGCACACACGCACACACACACACACATACACATTTGGTTCATAAAGGGCCAACACCTCAACCCCAGAGATGACCTGTTTAGAGTCTGGTATATACCAAGGTGTGATCTAACAGACTTGTTAACACACAGGCACTGGGATGCAGAGATAGTATGAGTGTGTTTTTAAGATGAATGCAATTATATTAAGTATATTATTCTGCAACCTGCTTTTTCCAGTTAACAAGGTACCACACCTAGCTTTCCAATACTTTTATAATCTAAATTTTACTTTTCATATCATTGCTATTAAAGTGAAGAACACTTTTCCATTACTTGTAGAAGTACCAAGACCAGTGGCTCTGGAAAAAGGTATATCCTCAAAAGTTATACAACATCAGGCTCACGTGCTTGCTACAATTACTTCTGTGAATGAGGGAATGAACAACTAGAAGAGGTCCCTGCTTAAACTCCTTCAGGAAACACAAATTAACTGGTTTTCCTTTATCCTTCTTGTAAGATGATAAGCAGTAAGGTAGAGAGTCTAGCAGGCCTTGAAGTGTCAGACGTATCCTTTCACAAAAAAAAATTTTGAAAAATCCAAACCTCACCTCATCTGATGTATGTGGCAAAAACGGTTGCCATGTTACCCCATGATTTAAGTATGTCAATCTTGTTCACACTTGTCTTGTAAACATCCGATGTTTAGAATGAAAGATGAAGATTTGATACCAGAATACTTCTGTACAATGTAATTATAAGACAGCCCCCAAGATAACTGCATGATTGCCCTAAATGTATAAGGTATACATATTAGGAGTATGTACGTAGCAGCACGTATGCTCAGTCACTCAGTCGTATCCGACTCTTTCCCATCCCATGGACTGTGGCCTGCCAGGCTCCTCTGACCATGGAACTTTCCAGGCAGAGTGGGGTGCCAATTCTACTCCAGAGGATCTTCCCGACCAGGAACTGAACCCAGGTCTCCTGTGTCTCCTGCACTGGGAGGAGGATTCCTTACCACTGAGCCACCTGGGAAGCCCAGCAGCAAGTATACAGCTACCAAATAAAAATGTCCCATTTAGAAATTATATGTAGACCAAAACAGGAAATGCTGTCTGAACTTATTTGGCAAATGAGCTACTGCTGCTGCTGCTGCTAAGTCGCTTCAGTCGTGTCCGACTCTGTGCGACCCCATAGATTGCAGCCCACCAGGCTCTGCTGTCCCTGGGATTCTCCAGGCAAGAACACTGGAGTGGGTTGCCATTTCCTTCCCCAATGCATGAAAGTGAAATATGAAAATGAAGTCACTCAGTCGTGTCCGACTCTTAATGACCTCATGGACAGCAGCCTACCAGACTCCTCCATCCATGGGATTTTCCAGGCAAGAGTCCTGGAGTGGGGTGCCATTGCCTTCTCTGGGTAAATGAGCTAGAGATTCTAGATTACCAACACCATCTCGATCAGGCCCTGCTGGAGCAAAGCTGTAGTCTAGGTGTTTGGACGCAGACTAATACACTCAGGGCATACTGACCGTGATAAGCACTGAAAACCAAATCCAGCCAAGGAGTAGGTTTTTGCAGTTACAATAGGCTTTGTTCAAAGTGGCTTATGATTAACTTCTGAGCATCCAAGATAAATTTTGTTAAGGGACTCATACCTACTGGCCACTAAAACACTCTCACTCTCTACACTGGGATCTTGGAGCACCGAGTGTAGATCAAGATTCGATAAACTACAGTCATGGGGAACAAGTCCAGCTCAGCTTGATGCCCGTATCTGTAAATTTATATATATATCATCTGTGGCTGCTTTAGGCTCCAACACAGAGCTGAGCTGGTACAAGATAATGATGATGATGACAAGATAGAGATGACATGGCTAATGAATTCTGAAATGTTCCCTATCTCACCCGTTTCAGAAAAACTTTACTATCTCCTGATATAGCCTACTGTTCAAAAAATTGATTTCTTATTATTTAACATGAGCTTAGAGGGTCTGAGTATTTCCAGAGCAGAATAAAATTGTGTCTGTCCTTATTCTCAGGAGGCATGCTTAGTGCTAAGAGGTCATACTGGATTAAGGTTAAGAACATGGGTTCACATCCCAGCCCTGCCTCTGATCACTAGTGAGATCTTGAGCCCATTACTTCATTTCTCTGTGCTTTCAGTTTCTCTCTGGAAGGCTGCTCATTCTTCCACTGCCTTTCTGCACAGCTGAGATACGTGATGCTCACAATCATCATGATTTTCTCAATCTGTGAAATCATTGGCTTCTTCATTTCCCATTTGAGTGTCCGACTTACCAAGGAGGAAAGGGGTGGAGCGTGTCCTCGACCATGTATCACACGAAGGATCCACAGCCTCTCAGGTGGTTCAGCCCAACTCACACACCAATGCTTCAACAAAGACAAGGGGGTAAAAAACAGAGGTTATATTAACCCATTTGAAAAGAGACCATGGTCTTTGCCGATCGATTCTAGAAAGTTCCATGAATTCCCTGCACAACCAGCTGCATTGACAATGTAAGGCTTAGCACAGAGCAACTTGGAAATCGCAACATGACAGCCCCAGCCTTCTGTCCCATACCAATGGGCTCCTTTCCTCAGAAAAGGAGAAACAAAGATTCAGATATTGTTACTACAGGAAGACCAATCTCATAAAACCACCAAAAGGACCATTGCACTGCTGCTGCTGCTAAGTCGCTTCAGTCGTGTCCGACTCTGTGCGACCCCATAGACGGCAGCCCACCAGGCTCCCCCGTCCCTGGGATTCTCCAGGCAACAGCACTGGAGTGGGTTGCCATTTCCTTCTCCAATGCATGAAAGTGAAAAGTGAAAGGGAAGTCGCTCAGTGTCTGATCCCTAGCATGGACTGCAGCCTAGCAGGCTCCTCCATCCATGGGATTTTCCAGGCAAGAGTACTGGAGTGGGGTGCCACTGCCTTCTCCATTGCATACCTGTTTAAATCACTTTAAGCAGTTTGAGCATCAAATTCCAATTGTATAAATTTACCCATTTTATGATGGGTCTTTCATTCTGTTTTTGGAAATACACAGTACCTTAAGTAATGCATTTCAAAAATAGGAGAAAAGTCAGAAGGTATACAATAAACTATACTAGATTCAGAACTTGTGTTTTTATTTACATATTAATTTATCTGATGCAAAATATGAAGCTTTTTTTAAAGGAAATTGTAAACCATAAAACCAATTCACATTACTAAAGCAAATTTATCCAATCTGCTCCTTCAATATAACAAATTTAAATAAAATCCTGAAAGCTTAATACATAATGTGATGAAAGATGACTGCAAAGCATGAGCTTCCCTAGAACCATGCGTGAAAAGAAATTTCTCCGTTACTAGTTAAGGATGTCTCCTACTTCAACTGCTACGTTTTGGGGCTCATGCTTGTCCTGCTGTCCTAGCTGTTGTAGTCTCTTTCTGCTCACTGTAGTCCATAGCTTCTGGCTGCCATAAACCTCAAACACACTGAGATTGCCTAGCCCAAGGCTTCCCAGGTGGCAAAGTGGTAAAGAATCCGCCTGCCAATGCAGGAGACACAAAAGACGCAGGTTCAATTCCTGGGCTGGAAAAATCCCCTGGAGTAGCGAATAGCAGCCCATTCCAGTATTCTTGCCTGGAAAATTCCATGAACAGAGAAGGCTGGTGAGCTACCGTCCACAGGTGGCAAGGAGTCAGACATGACTGAGTGACTGAACATGCCTATCCCAACAGCAGCTGAGAATGATGACAAGAAAAGGGGGAGAAGAAGCTTCCAGAACATTCTGAAACATTCTGGCTGTCCCCCTATGCAATGATTCCCACACTGTCTACTTAGTGATTATCTAAAGGCCATCTGCCTGCAGAAGGACAACTGGATTACAGCATCTGGAAATTTATATAATTTTCTATCTATTGAAATGCCATTTGAAAGTCCTGAGGTTCAGAGGCCAGAGGACAATGGCTAGGTGACAATATCTCTCCATGAGGCTCTCTGCCTCTATTAGGCATCTTCATGGGAAGTGAGGGGGCAATCCAAAGTAAAATATTCAGAGGTGCCCCAGAAGGCACCCACAGCCCAGGTGCACTCCTGCACTTCAGCCTCGCTGATCCCTTGAGGTCCCAGCTGAGTCTTTGAAAGTCTGTGACTTCATCCTTTGGAAAGAGGAGGTGCAGATGTAAATCTTTGAGGCCAAAAAGGGAAGAAGGGAGCTCTCCCCAAGGTAAAAAGGCATACTTGGCCCAGGAAAAATTCCTAGGAGCGGCCAATTCCTTTCTCACGATACCAGTAATATCTCCTTTGGGTGGGGCAACAAATATGTTAGCTGGGACTTCTTGACTAAGCAACTTGAATACAGTAACTTCCTCTCTTGATCTATTTTACAATTAGTACTAAAATTTCTTTCTATTTGGTTATCTCTTAACCAAAATTTAACTGATAAAGTTGGATAGGCCCACTGGTTACTGCCATGAATGTCCAGCAATTCTTAAAGATTCCCATGTGTCAGAATTAAGTTAAAAATGAGAGGGTGATAATTAGGTCTGAAGGCTGAGTTCTCCCATTCTCCCTCAGTGAGATCGTAAATTAGCAGATGTAGCCCCTCAGCTAAGACATCCAAGAGTCACACCTACAGAGATCGGCTATCCTTTTAAAAGACAAAAATGATGGAGGCCAAATAGGACATTGAAAGAATCCAGAATTGTTGACACAACCACACAACAAATACTGCAGGAGGTGAACTTTCCTGCTGAATCTAGGCGGGGACAGCCTGCATCCTGGACAGCCAGACGTGCCAGGCTCAACCTCAGACATAAAAGCGAGGCCCTTCCTTATGAAAAGGCAGCACTCGACGGACAGAATGCCCAGAGCCTTGGGGGACAATAGAACGCCCTTAAGAATCTGAAATCTAAACAAGAAACTAGGTCCAACAGCAGGATTCAAGACACAAACCCTGAAAGATTTTAACTATGCTTGCAGTTACATCAACAGTGAAAAAGACATTTTACCACCCTAGCCCAATAGCCACGCAAACACCATCAGGACCTCCTACTCTGGAGGGTCAACCCTTGCCTGGATAGGTGTGCTACCCTCTAAAGCAGGAGTCCTTAACCCCTGTGCCATGGACCAGTATTGGTCCATAACCTGTTAAGAACCAGGCTGCAGAACAGGAGGTGAGTGGCAGGTGAGTACGTGAAGTTCCATCTGTATTTACAGCGGCTCTCCATCACTTGCATTACTGTCTGAGTTCTGCCTGCTGTCAGATCAGCAGTGGCATTAGATTCTCATAGGAGCATGAACTCAACTGTGCTTGAATCATCCCAAAACCATCCCCCTCCACCCCCGATCTATGGAAAACTGTCTTCCATGAAACCAGTGCTTGGTGACGAAAAGGTTGAGGACCGCTGCTCTAAAGAAATATACACCATCCCATACACACATGCACATGTGCCGAGCAGTGTAGGCGCAGGCTTGGAAACCACAGCAACAAAGCAGTGACCTTGAATAGGCTAAGCTAAAGTCACAGATATCAGCCCCTTTGGGCCTGGATGCTGGGCTCTCTCATCCTCCCCCAGTGAGGTCATAAATTAGCTGATGTATAAACTAACTCGCTGACATATTTTCTAGAAAACTGAGAAAAAATTCCAAAGGAAAAGAAGCTACAAAGTCTCAGTGGGTCATCTCAGACTGAAGTTGGAGTATTTTTAAGTGGCTATTTATTATAACTACTCATTAAATAAGAAATTGCTTATGTTTTATTATAACACAAATGTCTCCATTTGACTCAATTCCATATTTTCCTTTAGCTGAAAATCAACTATAGTAGAAACAGCTCCTAAGTGCTCTGCCTTGTGATTCTTAACGAGGGCCTTGATGTGGAAAAAACTGCCTCTGTGAATACACGTGCAGGGTGACCCCTGTCACACTCTGACTCACAAATAAGAAACCTATCTTAGAAGTGGTACCTGTAGCCACCTTCACAAGTTCATAAAATCATCTCTAAATTAAAATACATATGTAAAATTTAAATATCAATTAGCACTAAGTATTCATCAGAAGCCTCCCAAGATGGCTCAGTGGTAAAGAATCCACTTGCCAACAGAGGAGATGCAGGAGACGCGGGTTCAATTCCTGGACCTGGAAGACCCCCCTAGAGGAGGAAATGGCAACCCACTCCAGTATTCTTGCCTAGAAAATTCCACGGACAGAGAAGTCTGGTGGGGTACAGTCCATTGGGTTGCAAAGAGTCGGACACGACTGAGCAACTGAGCGTATATAGGACACATCCTTGAGAACACAATTTTCTGCTAAGATATGCAAACTTTCCCACGTGGCTTAGAGTGAGGAAAAAAGGTGGATTGAAATATTCTCCTAGAAACAAAAGGTCAGCTGAGCAGTGGTTTTGTATCCTAAAGATACAAGAGAGAAACTAAAATTTCAGGCCAAACTAAAGAGCTCCATTTAGAAATAGCACCACAGTAACCACAGGAAAATCACAGGAAATAAGGTGACAATGGGCAAGACCACCTGGTATCGTAAGGATGTCTAGCAGAGTCATGGAAAGAAGCACCATGAGGTGCAAGCTCAGAAAACCTATAAGCGGTTGGGCTAGGGTTTCCCAAGTTCCGAGAATTTTACAGCTTCATTGAGAGGCATCCCGAACCACCACGCACAGTGTCGCCCTCTGGCCTGGCATGGCGGGTGGTTAGTAGATAAAGCAAGAACTGATTCTGTTCTCAAGAGCTCACACAAGATTTGTCCACTACACAATTCACCAAATACTGTGAAATGGGGCGAAAGCGAGGTACTACTATCGAATGAATGAGTCAAGGCCTGGAAGCTGAAAGCAGCTCTGCTAAGACTGGAAAGCAGGACCAGAGGGCAGCGAGGATCACAGATGGGAAGCTGGCTTGGTGCTCAAGTTTGTGGAGGAAAACAAGGAAAGAAACCAGAGAGTGGGTGCCTGGGTGGAGACTGAGGGGCAAATGGAAGTCCTGCCTTATTTCCCACATCACTCTACATGGCCAATCAGACACTTTGCTGCATCAAAGTTGAGGACAGGATGTGCTGAACAGTGACACACGCAGCGCCCTAGTCACGTGGAAGGGTCCTATCCGCAAAGAATTCACCCTCTGGCTTCCCCCAAATCAGGAACGATTTAGTAACCAGCCAGTTTGTTTTCGTACAAATCATGCCACTTCTTGATCAAGACCATTTAGCAAAAAAAATCTCTTTCATAATTATCTCACCTACATTTAGAAAGGACAAGTACCGAATGTCACAATTTTGCTTCTTTAAATCTCTAGCTGTCTTTGGGCCAGAGTAGGAACACCGGGAGACCTTCAGCCCTAGCAATGGCTGAAGCTTCAAGGACAGTGGGTCCTCAGGAGGGAACACAGGACCTTACATCTTGGTCGTTTCATGACACAGTCATCTAGCCCTGAGACCAGAGAGGTAAACCCTACCTCCTGGAACAAAAGAGCAGGCACTTCTGAAAGTGACATCCAAGGAGTAAGACGCACAAGAAAGAGACATGAGCTTCCTGTGGAGCCTTCACACCCGGGTCCACCGCGAGGCTCCTCTCTCCATCAGATAGTTGTCACTGTGGAATGTGATGGTTTACAAATGTTAGACACAGCTGAGACCTACAGAAGACGGAAGGCAGAAATTGGATATTTCATTTCTCAAAGCGTTGACTAATCCTAACACCATTTGGGAAAAAAGAAACCTGACTGTTTTTCATTTTGGCTTCTGGTAGATCATCCTTTGGTGAGTATTTAAAGCTGGTAGGAACTGCTGACCCTGGAATGAATTCACTGCCTCAGTAACTGAAACAAAGCCAGGATAAAAAAACACTTTCTCTGCCTCTGTTCCTACACCAGACGATGAGATGTCTTCTGAGCTTCCAGGAGGCATGGGAAGAGAGGGAAAGAGAGGGCAAAAATGACATTCTTATTCAAGCAAAAATGTTGCCCAAATCTAAGCGACCACTCAAAATGAGCAATTTCTAAGATCAGCTCTCTAAGGACGCCAATGTCCCTGAATAGGGGCTACTTTCTTCTTTCTGCTGCCATGTGCCAAATTTTCAAAGGGCAGCCTCACTTTTCAGGCAGGCAATTTTGAAGTGCTTGCACAAGTGGTTAATTTGCATGGGCAATTGGCCTCTCGGCTTTCATTTTGACAGCTAAATTGATCTGTCCTTTGTAGACTAGAATCTCAGGACCCAGAAAGAGAAGGATGTCTGAGGCTTTTGGAAAACGTGGTCTCTCGATTCCTATTTATTCAGAACAACACATTCAACAAGACTTGCCCTGTAAGCAGTCGCTTGCGCACACAAAAAGGATTCAAGATCCAACGCGAGATCGAAATTTGAGATTCAATTCTAAGATCAAGATTTAAGGCTAAGAAATTAACTATTGCTGTTACTTCCCATTAAAGCAAACAGGACAAGTTTGGGTTTTTTAACTAGCTCTTTGGTCATTACTTAGGAAGAGGGCACTGTCTGTCACAGATTAAACTCACAACTGGCACCAAAACCTTCCCAGGTTGAAGCTGAACTAAGGCAGACAAAGGTCTCAAGCATGTGCACGAAGGAGATGACAGTATTTGTCCCTGGAAAGAGGGCAGACTGAAAATCACAGTGAATTGTTAGTGAAATGGCAATGGGATAAATCACTCAGAAAACTATTTTCTGAAAAAAAAAAAGAACAGATAGAAGCTTTTTAGAAGTCTCTAGCTACAAAGGATGCTCTCTCACCAATTCAGTAGAGAAATGGAAAGAAGTCCCAATCGGATTAGGACAAACCCACACAAGCCAATTCAATATGCATGCTGGGCTGTGTCAGTTCTGGCTTCTCAATACCTTCATTTATTTTATTAATATGTGTCCAGACTTTAATGCTGCTGTTTTACATGAGATAACAGCGATCTGGACCAAATTGTGTTTTGAATTAAAAGTGAAACTATGCTTTTGTTTTTTTGGCTTAAACCCAGCAAGTGCAGTGAAATAATTTCATTTCTCCAAAGGCATGAAGAATAAATGGACATTTAAAACCTGTTGAAATCAGTCCCAATGACCTATCAGGTCTTCCATTGTCCAAGGTGGGCTCCAAGACTAAGAAAAGAAGATAACTTGTCTTTGTTCTTGCAACAGGTCAACTTGCTCAGAGGTACATTTGTTTCTTGCTTTTGAGACAACAGCAGGCTTAACACCATACGAATCCCTGGGTGTGTTTTATAACCGAAAACCTACTTCTGTTCTATTTCTCATCCTCTCAATATAAATCAGTGATAAAAATAAGAAATAGGCTACTACGCATTGAACCAGATGGTGTCTTACCTTCCTGTAAACCCGGCTGTGTTTAGAGTGTGTACACATGTTGGGGAATAAAAAGATTTTCTTTTCTTTGCATTTGGCAATGAGTCATGTCACCCATTTCAGCACAAACTGTACTGAAACTTCCTCCCCAGGAAGAACCAACGCAGTTTCACTAACGTTTAAAAACAACCATGTCAGCTGCCTTCGATTAGTCATGAAGCCATTCTGCCCATCCTGCAGCCTCCAGCAAGGACAAGATCTGATCAAATCGGACTTGCTAAACATAACCAGAAGGTCGGGCATGTCCTGATGCAAACCTGCTGTAAAAAGACACCCTTTTTGTATGAATCAAAGACGCTTCCTCCATTCTCTCTGCAACAGGCACCCTTCGAAATGTCAACCCAGGACCTTAACTTAAGGGTCCCCCCTCTATCTGTATCCCTTTCCTCATCCTTGACCATCATGAACCAAACTATCAGACCTGGGAGAGGGATGCTGAATAATTGGGAAATTTCTGAGCTTACTGATGATTAAAGAAAACACAGTCTATCACTCCCCACTGCATTCAATACAAGCCCTGCTTCACTGGACAAAGCATAAAGAAAACAAGGCCAGTTTAAAAGGCAGATGGTATTATACAAAATTGTGTTCCGTTTTTTTCCACTGACAAGTGCTGCCAGCACAGGGAGCGTGGTCCAGGCCATGCCTGACATGTAAAAACCACCCCGTGACTGCTTTTCTGTCCCTTTTCTCTGTCCCCACCATGAGCTGGGTTTGGATTTCCTTTTCCTGGTGGCTCAGACGGTAAAGCATCTGTCTGCAATGCAGGAGACCTGGGTTTGATCCCTGGGTTGGGAAGATTCCCTGGAGAAGGAAATGGCAGCCCACACCAGTATTCTCGCCTAGAAAATCCCATGGACGGGGTCAGAAAGAGTCTGACACAACTGAGCAACTTTACTTTCACTTTCATAAAATCTCAAGAAGACAAACCTCTCCTCTATTGGACGGTAAGTATGAAACTGACCATGGGCTTTGTGTGTTTGTTTGTTTGTTTTTTCCTTTTGATTTTACTAGCTGCTGAGACAGTACCTGCCCTCCCTGCGGTACCTATGAAGTGTATTTACGAATCTAAATCCAGAACTCTGTATTTCTTGCCCTTTCCAATTCTATCTTGTTGGCTTGACCTCATCACTCAAGCCAGTCATTCTAAGCACTGTTGCTACATCCCACCAGGCTCTCTAAAATCCACACGTGTCCCCATGGGATGTAGTCCCCTGTTCTCTGTGACCAGGACACCCAGTGCTTGCCTCCAGTTATCTTATATCACCCTCTGGGATTTGTCTGCTTCCTCCGTCAAGGGCTATCATTCTATCCTATTCAACTCTGAGTCCCAGAGCCCAGGCAAACATTCCATGAGGTTTCCTTCACTTTACTTCCAAGTTTGTGTAAATGATAACATACCCATGGACCCAGAGGGCATAATCCTAAAGTCACCTTCTAGAGACACTCTTCCTTCTTGACATCACATTATCCAATCTGATATCAGTCAAAATCATCCAGAAAAACAAAGCAAACCAAACCTCGGGGGGCTGAGATGCTCTCCTCCAGGTCTGTTGCAGGGCACCCAGCAGGTACCCAGGTAGGAGTTGGTGGGTGGTGACTATGCAAGAGAGAAAGTCCGGTGGGAAGGGAGTCATGCCTTCCTGGACCAGAGGCTTGAGGCATGCCTTGATCCCATCTCTGCTCAAAATAAAGTCCTCCTTCCACCTTTCTTTAGAAGGAGACAGCTTTCTGATGCTACTCATACAGGTCTGAGTCCCCCTTTTTCACATCCTGTTCAAACAATTGTAAAATCCAGACTTTATCCCAGACTTCTCAGGGCAAAGAAGCCAAAATCGCTCTGTCCTTGTCTATCAAGCTGACTAAAATATACACAAAGGTCCTTCTGCAGACTCCCTGAGGGAGTTGCCTCCACACCCCCCAAAATCCCTCTAGATGCTCAGAGATATCCCCCCGAAGGGACAGCTGCTCACAGGAACAGAGGCCAGACAAGAGAACAAGGTCAAAGAAGGGACCATCAGTGACAGTCAGGAAAATGCCCTTCCTTAAATGATATAAACATTATCTTTGTACATGGAATGTTCATACTGATAATTCCCTTAGTTAACCCATTTTCCACAGCCATCAGGTGAACTGCCAAGGAAAAATTACTCCAAGTTCTGAACTAATGATGCTCATTTGAACTGGAATGTTTCCTACGTAGCAAGTCTTCAATGATTAATTAAAACAAGATCAAAGTTCTTGGACTTCAGTTCTATCATCAGAGCTTCAGGCCCCTTCACCCAGGCACTGTCCTGAATGTACTCGAACCTCAGCTGGTGGCCTGCTCACACTTTGACCCTTCTCTCCAGTTAATTGCAGAGTGTTGTTGTTTGGTGGCTAAGTCCTGCCCAACTCTTTGAGACCTCATGGACTGCAGCACAGCTGGCTCCCCATCCTCCACTATCTCTTAGAGTCTACCGGAACTCATGTCCAATGAGTCAGTGATTCCATACAATCATCTCATCCTCTGTTGCCCCCTTCTCCTCTTACCCTCAATCCTTCCCAGCATCAGGGTCTTTTCCAATGAGTCAGCTCTTTGCATCAGGTGGCCAAATTATTGGAGCTTCAGCATCAGCATCAGGCCTTCCAATGAATATTCAAGACTGATTTCCTTTAGGATTGACTGGTTTGATCTCCTTGCAGATTAAGAAAGGTTTCAGCGGCTCTCATTCACCCTCCAGTTTTCCATGTCAGTTCAGGTTCAGTTCAGTCACTCAGTCGTGTCCAACTCCTTGAGACCCCATGGACTGCAGCACACCAGGCTTCCCTGTCCATCACCAACTCCTGGAGCTTGCTCAAACTCATGTCCATCAAGTCAGTGATGCCTTTCAACCATCTCATCCTCTGTCGTCCCCTTCTCCTCCTGCCTTCAATCTTTCCCAGCATGAGGGTCTTATTCTAATGAGTCAGTTCTTCGCATCAAGTGACCAAAATATTGGAGCTTCAGTTTCAGCATCAGTTCTTACAATAAATATTAAGGACCAATTTCCTTTAGGATTGACTGATTTGATCTTTAGAAAACATGGACATGCTCTGGCCACCTTGAACATGAAATTATGACATGCTTTACCCAGCTGAAAACTTAAAAGTATCTTTGACAATTTAGTACCAGAAAAATCAATCTGTTCTTAGGGACATTTTACGCTTGAATTTACAATGTGCATTTTAATCTCAACGTTACGTTTCTTGACTCCATTCATACTTACAATTCCCATCAATCACTTTTTGGGCTTATGGAAGTGATGCTATTCCATGAGAGTAATAAGCCCAGCAACTGAATCCAGCTTTAAAGAAAAGTCTGTATAACTCCAGTGAAGATGACAAAACAGTGATACAGAAAATAAAATCAAGTGACCACAAGACACAGACCTGTCTTTGTTTTGGGATTTTTTTCCAAACTATATGCTCAAGTTTTAAAATAAGACATTCTTGTCATATCAGGTCCCTTCTCCTGGACCCGCAGACAGCCAGCACCTCAGCACAGTGCTCATGCAAAATTTGTCTCTCTCTCCTCACATGTTTCATCAGAGGAACTACGGTCTAATTAAGGACTGTCCTATCAAGGCAGGCATCACTGTGAACATCAGGGACATTAAACCATAAACAGAGCCCCTCAGTCACATGGAAAGCTGACAGCATTGTGGGGAGAGGTGATAAGACCCGGTATTATCCTTAGAGCAAAGCACCTTGCTCTGCTGCCCGTTTACTTTGCCATGGGTCTCGGACAGCACTGGGAAGACGGGGCAGGCTGTGCATTGCTGACAATGTCCCAAGGCAAGCTCCCTTTCCAAACATTGTCAAAAAGAAGCTATAAATCAGAACAGTGGCCTGAAATGTTGGTGGTAGCTGCTTGTCTCAAATACTCCTAAGTAAGCTGTCAAACCATAACTTGATGTAATGGCACGGTCTTTATCCACCTTACTCAATGAACTCCTCACCCTCTTCACATTAGGTCTCTCTTAGTTTCATACTCTGGGGGATATAGGGTGTTTCCACGGAAGCTAAACAGATGCAAATTGGTCATAACCATCCTGAGATGAGAAAGGCCCAGGTCTCATGACTTCCCTCCACTATAGACCTTGGGAGAGGCCAACGATCCCATCATTGTTGTCTTCACCTGGCCAAGGATGGCAGATGGGAACTCTGCTTCTCAGACAAGGCACCTGACAAGTTGTGGACACCAAGCAACGAGGTTGGTTACTTGGACACCAAAACACGAGGTTGGTTCTATCTGAACTGTATGGTGAAAAGAAAGTGAAAGTGATCATCATTCAATTGTGTCCTACTCTTTGTGACCTCATGGACTGTAGCCCTCCAGCCTCCTCTGTCCATGGGATTCTCCAGGCAATAATACTGGGGTGGGTTGCCATGACCTTCTCCAGGGGATCTTTCCAACCCAGGGATTGAGCCTGGATCTCCTGCATTCCAGGTGGATTCTTTACCCCTGAGCCACCAGGGAAGTCCTCATAGAAGGAAGAAAATAATCACAACAGAAATCTGAATAACTGAACGGTTTCAGTCCTACAACTAGTCCATCTGTCATCAAAGGATAAACTGTCAATAGAAACAGACTCTTCCCCTGACTCCCTGTTTCACCTTTCCCACCACTATCTTTTCTATCTGTCAGCCCTTCAGGCCCTCCTGTGCTCATTATGGCTACAACAGACCTTTAAAGAAAGGACAGGCAGAGAAGCTACAATGACAAACATCCCTCCCTCAAGGACGTTCACTTGGGGAACTGACACTGCTCAGAAGACGTCTGCATTCCTGCTGAGATCACCAGAGGGATCCCCCTCCTCCTTGGTTTCAATTTGCTGTGACAGACACATAGCTAACGGAGGAGCCTCCCACTTCCCAGAGCAAGATGCTGGGCGGGAATTCCAGAACAGTCCTTGGCTTGTCAACAGATGTCAGTGCTCAGGGGAAACCTCTGTGGCATCTCAGCCAGCGATCCATCCCACATGCTGATACACGATCCCACAAGCAGAAGAGCATTCCCCTCCTGCCAGATTATTCCAGCCTGGACCTCGATGGCTCCCACCAAGGCATAGAGGTCGGCCCTGTGTTTCAGAAGGAAGCTTCAGAGTTCTGTTCGAAGAATCACAATAGGCTCCAGAAATCAGCCCACATCCCTTAACCCAGACCAAAGGAAACTTCTTTACCTTCCCGGCAACTCTCCCGAAGCCAAATTTGCAAAGAGAAACTAGAGATGTGAACTAACCTTTGTCGTTACTTGCTAGGGAGACATGCCCAGTGTGACCTCACCCAGCTTGTTAGTTCAGGGTGCTGTTGATCACTAAAGCTCTAAAACCACTGTTCTTCTCCAGGTCAAAGCAGAAGCACTCAGGTTCAGAAAAAACACGGGTGTCAGGACAGACAGGAAAGCTTCCAAAAGGTATAATTCCATCAGGAAACAAGAATGTCTGAGAGCTGCTTCAAAGATTGGGAAGTTTTCCACCAGTGATGTGGCCACTGCCAAGGACATAGGATGCACAAAAAATCCTGCTTCCTGAGAGGAGCTTAAACATCTCCTTCGCACCTATAACATTCAGAGTACAAATGGAGTTGGATAAATGCAGGCATTACTTCTTTCCTATAGTAACTGATATTCGTGAAAGAAGAAGAAAATGGAGTCAATGCTCTGCTCTTTCTTCACCAATTCCACATTTACAGATTCTGCATTTGTGAATTCTATGCCTACTGGCTAACATTTATTTGTAACCACAAAATGTTCTGTTGGCTTTAAGTTCAAAGGTAAGGAATCAATTATATGTTAAATAAGGTGATTTCAAAGAAATATGCATAAAATGTTCTTTATTCAGAAGCTGATGAAGACTTTGTGACCAGAGGCTCACAGGAACCTAACTCTGTGTGTCCCCGAGAAGCAAGGGTTTAGGAACCGACTAATTCAGGGCTCCCAATGAACTTACATGTCCTGAGTACCATAAGCTGCGCTGTATGCTCAGTCATGTCCAGCTCTTTGCAACCCCATGGACTGCAGCCCGCCAGGCTCCTCTGTCCATGGGATTTTTTAGGCAACAATACTGGAGTGGGTTCCCATTACCTCCTCCAGGGGATCTCCTTGAAGCAGAGATCGAACAGAATCTCCTGCATTGCATTGATTCTTCTGTACCACTGAGCCATCAGGGAAACCCATCCTCCAGGAGGACGGACTAAATATTGAAGGTCACAAGCAACAGCCTGACCCCGCCCCGCAACCATGTCCCACCTCTCCGCAGGAATGTCAGGCACTGGCTGACATACAGGTGGGCGGCAGGACTGCATAAGCATGTCACACAGAGAAGGGGCCACCTCGGCGGGGAGATGAGGGGTCAGACAAAAGGAACTCCAGAGACACAAATGACCTGATTGTTCCCAAGAAGCCAACTATGAGCCGTCTGGCTTCCAAGGATCCCAGAGCTCACGGCGCTGGCAGCAAACTATGGGACCCCCTGGTGCCTGGCTGTCTGGCACTAATCTTTCTGAAGTCATCCTGGAGTGACAATTAGACCCCTCAGAAACAGACATCTGGTCAATTCAGGGCACCGGGGATGACGGGCCGGTGGCCAAGGTCATTTGCTTGCCGCATGGCGGCTCCGGCTTTGGCTGGCAGGGCCCCTCATAGCTCTCAGCGCATAACGTGAACCAGATCCCCGTCTTCCACAGCAGACAATGATCCTTGCTCCCTTGATTTAAGGGATGATTACAGTCTAAAGAGTTGATTGTGTCTCATTACACTTAAGAGATTCCTGACAGCCGAGGCTATTAACTTGAACTTCCAAACGTGTCATGCTGGCCCTCTGACATATTCTCATCCGTGCCACATCAAACAGGGGAGTATTTTCTTGCTGCTCAACGTGTAAAGGAGAAAAAGTTGAGCTGGTACAGAACAGCGAATACTGTTTCTGTTGTGTTCTCCTAGTCCGTGACCATCTTAATTCGAGTCATGATGCTACAAAATACATTGAGACCTTTAACATCAAAAAACAAAACAGGCAAGGCAATCCATAAAGGCCATAAAATTAAAAGGCCCAAAGCCATGACTTGCTGGTTTTCTTCTGGTTTTACAGGCTTTTTCCTCTAGACACTTCTCCCCTTTTATTACAATATTAAGAATTATAATTACCACCTTTTGGAATGATTGACTTCCTTTTATAATGAGGGGAAAAAAAGAACACTGAGCATCTTTCCCCACCTTCACCTCTACACTGGGAATTGTCAATAGAAAGAGACCAAAACTAACAGAAATGGCTCATAATAAAATGATGCATATACCACTTCCCAAGTTCAGAAAGGGTACTTTCAACAATGATCACAAAAATATGTCAGTCCGCTCCACAAATGCATTCATAGAGAAAATCAGAATGACCTATAAATAACTCAAACCTAAGAATTATGGACATGAGTCAGACACCTGAATTTTTATTTCACCAGCCTCAGACAGGACTGTATCTCGCCCATACCTGAGGCTGTGGTTGTTGCAAACTAACCACACCTCTCAAGGAGTTCCCTGGTTAGTTAGCGTCATGGGCTTAGTCCTTGAGACTGGGAGGCAGTGTGCCAAAATGAACGGGCCAGGACAGGAAACGGGTTTCAAACTGGGATCAAGCAATCTTGTAATAAGAAATTGTGAGAATTTTTTAAATGACTATTCCATCTGGCTTTCCAGCCAAAGCTGGTTCTAAAAATTCCCTGATCTCTTCAAATACTAGATGCTAAAATAAGGACAAGCATATAGATGTTAACTGAGAGTTTTAAAAAGATCCAGCGGCAACAAGAAAGGAAGGTTTGAGCACCACCAAAATTCAGAGCTAAAAAGCAGAGGAATGGTCAATATTGGACTAAAACTTTCAGAAGACCCTTCCAGAATGTGAGTAAGTCAGAAGGGTATGTACACATTATCTAGAGAATCTCAAACGCAAAAAGCACTGAGGGAAGAATGCGATCAAAAGAATCTGAGGACAACCAGAGTAGGTGCGTAGAAAGAACCAAGCCTTGGTCTGCCAATTTCAGCAGCAGTCAGCTTTTTGTTTCCAAGAAGCCAGCAGTTGCGGGCCTTAGACTGGGACATAAATTCTAATTAAAGTAAATCTTTCTGGGTTCCCTGAAGAGTTTTCCACTCATCAGCTTCATCTTTCAGCAGGGTTTGAGCTCCTGGTTACCCAGCTCAACAAAGAGCTGCTCTGTCCCCGGCTATGCCAGGGAGAGAAACACATGTCCTGGCTGCAACAGGCCTTCCTGGGAAGTTTAATCTCTCTCCTACAAATCCACTGCAAACAACTCCTTCTGTAAAGACAAGCGTTTGGGATCTGGGTGAAGGTGAGAATCGGGATTTGCCTGGGGAAGAAGAGGGAGTAATTGGAAGTCGAGACCAAAACATAACGAAACGAGAAAATGAAACCCCCCACTTTCAAGGCAATGTAAGGAGAACACAGAGTGGGACAAGAAAAGAGAGCCATTTCTGGTGAGACAGCGAAGCCCAATTAGGGGCACCTGTGACTTTGGGAGCTAACAGAAAGCAGATGTGGCTGTGGTCTTGGCCTCCTGAGCCCTCAGCCCAGTCCTAGAGCAGCCCAATGGTACCCCAAACCACAAACGGGCTGGAGGAGCCGGGCAAGGACTAAGTGGGTCCAGCTGCAATAACAAACCAGAAGGGTCGAACCACAAAAGGCTTTAAAAATAAACACTGTGATTCAAAGCCACGGGGAAAACCCAGCGCTGAGGGAACTTCAAGGAGTGCTGGACCTCACCAGACCTCATTTTTAAAACCATTTAGAACTGCCTTTCAATGAGGTGTTCAAATGACAACAGAGAGGCCTGCCTCACCGAAGGAGAACAGATCAAACAGAGAAACCCTCAGAAGAAGCCTGTTCAGGCTGTTCTACAAAGAGACCCAACTGGCCTTTCATCTCCCCATGGAAACATCCTTCGTCTTGAACATGCCTTAAAGCCCCCAGGACGCTGAAAGCTTCCAGAGTCTTAATACTGTTACCCCCTAAATTTTCTGAATCAATCCTAACAAATTAGCCCAACTATGCCTCTATTTCAGAGCTTTGGGAAAATAATTGGTTTCCCCGTTTGTGCTAAAAACCTGCTGTTTCTAAGTTCAATTCTTGAAAGTACAAACTGTGGCCCAGAACTTTCCAAGTTGTTTTTAAAAAAACACAATAATAATAAAAAGACATCACCCATGCATAATGGTTGAATGGCTGTGCCTGAACGAATCTACAACCTGCTCCATCTTCTTTAAGAAAAGTTGGGCAAAGGCTCCCCAGTGGACCAGAAATGGCACCCTCCCCAAGTTCAAAGACTGACACTACTTTCTACCTGCTTAGCAGGAACGTGGCTTTTTGTTTTGCTTTTTAACTTTCCTGAGTGGTTTCCCATACAATAGCATCAGGTTAAAGGAAGGGCATGAGCTTTCAAAACTAGGCATGCCAGCTTCCTAGCTCAAAGCTGGTGCTCACTATTTCTATCGTTAGGATAAATGGAATGGTTCCTTAGACTACAAAAGGGAAAAAGTCTAAAGGATTGGGGTTCATCATTTTTTTCTTTTATTTTTACAATATTGTGTTGGTTTTTGCCATACAACACCACAAATCAGCAATGATTATGTATACAGCCACTCCGTCCCCAGCTTCCCCACTCTTGCCCCATCCCACCCCTCCAGGTCATCACAGAGCACCAGACTGGATTCCCTGCACTACACAGCAACTTCTCCCCACTGATTCATCTTATGCCCGATCAGGACATGTGCTGATTGGTGTTCCTTTCTCCATTCATCCCACCCTCTCCCTCCCCCACTGTGTCCACAAGTCCACTCTCTACCTCCGTGTCTCCTTTCCTTCCCTGCAAACAGGTTCACTGAAAAAGACCCATGTACCCCCAGTGTTCATAGCAGCACTGTTTGTAAAAGCCAGGGTCCGTCTGTTCTATGAGGCAGCGTCTACCACTTGACCTTTCTGGGCTTTACTGTTTCATCTATCAAATGAAGTAGATATGTTTACATTATCTTCTTTAAGGCCAGTTTCAGGTCTAAAAAATCTAGCTGTCTGGGCATTTGGTTTCTTCCTCTGTATTGTGCAACTGTGATGACTCATTCTATGCCTACCATGACATTTTTTTTTCTCCTGGCAACTTTTCCAGAAAAAAAAAAATAAATAAATAAGAAACAGCCATCTGATGTCCTCTAATATACTTGGTTGGCCAAAAACTTCTTTCAGATTTCTCCATAACATTTTACAGACAATCCTAAATGAACTTTTTGGTCAACCCAATACAAGGATGACATGTTTTGAAAGGGTCATAGGAAAAGTTTTTGATATAAAGTACAAAAGAAGAAGGGAACATTAAAAATCAGTGTGCTCCTTTCAAATGAGAATGGGGAAGAGCATACAGGCATTACCATGTGGAAAGGTCCAGATAGCTGATGGCATACAGGTCTTGTTTTTTTTCCCTAGTGATAATAGCTTTGTTCTAAACCTTCAAGTCCTTCTAAAATTGATCAGATCGGTCTTTTGATCTTTCACAATGTTTCAGGATAATGTAGAAAGGATAAACCTGCGGTAAGTGCCTGAAACTAGGAGGAGCATTTGCCTATGATACACTTTGCTCGGATGTTCAGCTGCTTTACTGTGCAGGCCCATCAGAAGCAAGCCAGTTAACAAGATACAGACTGCAGACACCCATCCACGTGTGGTCCGGCATGTAGATTCAGGAAGCTAACAGATCACCCATCGGTCCCTAGAAGGCAGATGTAGACTGCTCTGGGGCTGCACAATGAGTCCATAAGTTGAGACTCCAGGATACACTCCAGGGTGCACTAGTAGACTCCAAGATGTCCATAGTGTCCCCAAAGAGCTGGTTGTCCATGTTTGCTGTGAAATATATCACAAGAAGCTTTGAACTGCCATGGACAGCAGTGCCAACTCCAAGGACCATGTCTGCGCATCAGTACGTAGGGGACGCTCCCTGGTGGCTCAGACGGTAAAGAATCCACCAGCAATACGGGAGACCTGGGTTCAACCCCTGTGTTGGGAAGATTCCCTGGAGAAGGGAACGGCTCCACTCCACTATTTTTGCCTGGAGAATTCTATAGACAGAGGAGCCTGGCAGGCTATACAGTCTATGGGGTTGCAAAGAGTCAGACATGACTGAGTGACTTTCACATGAGAGCTAACAGGCAGGTATAAGAAGAGGAGAGGCTCAACCAGGGAGTTTCAAAGGGGTACACATTTTATAATCAGATTAGTATCAGTACTGACATCCTTTAAATCTGTCACAGGCTACCTTCAGCTTCATTTAGGAGAAGGCAAGCTATGTTGGATGAAAACTGATTCAGGGAGTCTTAGAAGACTAAACTCTTGATTTCATCCATTTTGAAAAACAAAATATGGACCAGAAAGATTTTTACTCAATTGTTGTTCAGTCTATACTGACTGACTCTTTGTGACCCCACGGATTTCAGCATGCCAGGCTCCTCTATCTTTCACTATCTCCCAGAGTTTGTTTAAATTCACGTCCATTGAGTCAGTGATGTCATCCAACCATGTCATCCTCTGTCATCTCCTTCTCCTCCGGCCTTCAATCTTTCCCAGAATCAGTCCTTTTCAGTGAGTCAGCTTTTCGCATCAGGTGGCCAAAGGACTGGAGCTTCAGCTTCAGCAACAGTCTTTCCAATGAATATTCAAGTTGATTTCCTTTAGAATTGACTGGTTTGATCTCACTGCAGTCCAAGGGACTCTCAAGAGTTTTCTCAAGCACCACAAGAATTGAAAGCATCAATTCTTCGGCACTCAGCCCTCTTTATGAACCAACTCTCACATCCATACACGACTCCTGGAAAAACCACAGCCTTGACTATATGGACAATCAATATTAATCAATGCTGGAGGCAATGATTAAATACACAGTGCATTTTATATGATATTATAAGGTTAATATCTATTTTTTTAATTTCTTATAATTATATTGCGTTCATTAAAAGTTGGAAATGTCTCCCAGAAAGCTACTGATGGATCGTGTTTCAGGAAGACTCTAACACAGCTCTCGGGCTACCTGGCTTGAAAGATCTGCCTGCTTGAAGGTAGCTGGGACATGTGACTTGCTTCTACCAACAGAACACAAGAAAGGTAAGAAACTCCTGCTTTGCTGGAGTTTGTGTCTCGCTAGCTGGCTTTGAGAAAGCAAACAGATGAGCTGGAGAAGCTCATATGGCAGGGAGTTCTGGGCAGCCTCTAGTGCTGAAGGAAGCCCCTCGTGCGAAGTGAACTACTAGGAAATGAATCAAGAAGCAGACCCTTCCTCAGGCAAGCTTTCAGATGATACCCCAACCCTGGTCAACTGCCCTTGATGGTAGCATTGCAGAGAAGCCAGGAAGGCAACAAGCAGACTCCAGAAACAGTAAGATAACAGATGTGTTCTTTCAAGCTGCTAAGAACTTGTTACATTATTTTAATATGCTAGTAGATACAGGACATAGACCATTAGAATCACACAAACACTTTTATTTAAAATAAGCATACATAGAACAGTATTCAACTGAACTGCTCTATCATAAACTACAAATATGTATTTTCAATTAGCTGATTTTAATAAGATTATTTTTAACTACAATACAAAATCAAGCGTTGTGGATAGCTGACTCTCATTTTCCAATCACTACTCCATAGTCATTCTAAAGATAGCAAGACCTTACTCTAATAAGACAAATAAAGTTGTATACAATCACAACAGCAACATCTGACCATTAGTTACCAACCATGGGTCCGTGATAACCAAGTTCACTTTTAACTGACCTGTGAGAAAGTAACCATGTCCACCTTTAAACTGACCCATGATTACCATAAAATGCCATATCTACCACTTTCAAAGTTTATTTTCAAAATTCTGATTATTTAATGCGTTCCTGAAATGCACTCTAAGACATTGTGATCGATGTTAACAATAGTATAAGTAAAGGATTTGATTGTCTGAACAGCATGAGGAAGGTATTGCTAAGTTGGGTCACGTAGACTGTTTCACATTGGGGGGGGGGGATATTTAGTCTGCAGGATGTATTGAAATAGATAGAATAGAAAATGAAAAATAGAATTACCATATGATCCAGCAATCCCACTCCTGGCCATATATTCAGACAAAACTGTAATTCAAAGATACAGCCACTGCAATGTTCAGCTCTATTCACGATAGCCAAGACATGGAAACAACATAAATGTCCAGTGACGAATGAATAACGATGTGGTACATAAACACGATGGAATGCTACTTGGCCAAAAAAACAATGAAATAATGCCATTTGCAGCAATATGGATGCAACTAGAGATTGTCATACAAAACTGAAGTCAGAAAGAAAAAGACAAATGCCATATAATATCACTTATATGTGGAATCTAAAATATGACACAAAGGAGGCTATCTACTAAACAGAAACAGAATCACAGACACAGAGAAAAACAGACAGGTGGGTGCCAAGGGGGAGAGAGATGGAGTGAGAGGCTGAGGTTAGCAGATGTAAGCTGCTCTATATAAGACTGATAAACCACAAGGTCCTACTGTACAGCACAGAGAGCTACATTCAATATCCTATGATAAACCAGAATGAAAAAGAATTTTTTTAATTCACACACACACACACATACACACATATATATGTATGTATAACGGAGCCACTTTGCTGTACAGCAGTAATTCATACAACATTGTAAATTAGCTTCAATTTCAATAGGAAATCAATAAATAAAATATAAAAAAAGATTAGTTTCTCATAGTTATGGAGGATAGAAATCCAAAATCAACATGTCAGCCAATTCAGTTCCCTGGTGAGGGCCCTCTTTCCAACTTAAAGACAGACAGTCACCTTCGTGCTGTGGCCTCAGATGGTATATAGAGAGAAGCAATTTGATGATGTCTCTTCTTACAAGGGCCCTAACCCCCTCATGAGTGGCCACCCTTACAGCTTCATCTAATCCTAATTTCCTCCCAAAGGCTCCATCTGCAAGCACTATCACATTGGGAATAAGGACATCAATATACAATCTTGGCGGGTACATAACTGAGTCCACAGCATTTGTGCAAGAAAATACTTTTCTAAGCATGTTTATGAGTTAATTTAACCTCAAGATTGCTTTGCTTAAATACATTATTTCTATCTATATTCTGTTAAAAGAGTATAAAATATATGTAATAAAATATCATCTTTTAGTACATATAATAAAATATCATCTTAAAAGATGCTTGCTCCTTGGAAGAAGAGCTATAACCAACTTGGACAGCCCATTAAAAAGCAGAGATATTACTTTGCCAACAAAGGTGAGAGCTGGACCATAAAGAAAGATGACAGCTGAAGAACTGATGCTTTTGAGCTGTGCTGTTGGAGAGACTCTTGAGAGTTCCTTGGACAGCAAGAAGATCCAACTAGTCAATCCTAAAGGAAATCAGTCCTGATTATTCATTAGAAGGACTGATGCTGAAGCTGAAGCTCCAATACTTCGGCCACCTGATGTGAAGAATTGACTCACTGGAAAAGGCCCTGATGTGGGAAAGATTGAAGGTAGGAGGAGAAGGGGAAGACTGAGGATGAGGTGGTTGGATGGCATCACCAACTAGATGGGCATGAGTTTGACTAAGCTCCAGGAATTGGTGATGGACAGGGAAGCCTGGCATGCTATAGTCCATGGGGTCACAAAGAGTTGGATACAACGGAGAGACTGAACTGAACAGAATAAAATATAGCATGCTATTCAAGTAGGAAATTTTTGCTGCTTACTCAAAGTTAGATATTTTCACTCACATCTTCATTTGGGATGAAAAGTGGGAAATGTTTCCCTCATCTTGACATGTTTACCAATTTGAAACAGAACCAAATGTCCCACGTTTACATTCTCTAGCTCCCAGAAATTATGGAATTCTTTATTTCATAGAATTCATTCTTCTCCTGTCATTGAAAGTATATAATACAATCAAATGAAAATAAATACTATATTAAAGCCATGTACTCATCTACTTATAAAATGATAAGTCTTTGTCATACTGCTTTGAAAAATTTTAGATAATTTGTGGCCTTGGGACTTAAATTTGCTTGGTTATCTATTATCTATGCTGCTATTCTTACAGAGAGTAAGACTTCAATTATTAACTCTGTTTGCTGTCTTAGGTGTCCCTTAAGCCTTGCTGAACAAGCAGCACATGGCTTCTTTGGACCAAACCCCAAAGACAGCCAAGTAAACCAAACAGTGAATCTCAATGCAATTTATATCATTTTTGGAAATGCTTATTTTCTTAGTAACAGGCTTCAGCATGCATTTAGCACAGAGATTTCCTAACACAGAAATGATTTTAAAAGCTCTGGGGCAGGAAATTCTCTGGCTGTCCAGTGGTTAAGACTCGGCGCTTTCATTGCCTTGGACCTGAGTTCAATCCTTGGTGAGGGAACCAAGATCCCACAAGCCACATGGCATGGTCAAAAAGCAAAACAACCAACCAACCAAAAAGCTCTGGGAAAGAAGACCTCCACAGATACGTTTCTAAAGAAGACATATAGATGAAGAGATGCTTCCCATCACTAATTATTAGAGAAATGAAAATCATAACTCCAATGAAAATCATAACTACAAGTACAACTAACTCACACTAGTCCGAATGGCCAGCCTCAAAAAGTCCACAAACATAAATGTTGGAGAGGGTGTGAAGAAAAGAGCACCCTCCTACACTGTTGGTGGGAATTTGCGTTGGTAAAGCCACGACAGAGAACCATCTGGAGGTTCCTTAAGAAACTAAAAATAGAGCTACCATATGATCCAGCAACAAGAGAAGACTCTACACATGGACATCACCAGATGGTCAACACCGAAATCAGATTGATTATATTCTTTGCAGCCAAAGATGGAGAAGCTCTATACAGTCAGCAAAAACAAGACCAGGAGCTGACCGTGGCTCATATCATGAGCTCCTTATTGCCAAATTCAGACTTAAATTGAAGAAAGTAGGGAAAACCACTAGACCATTCAGGTATGTCCTAAATCAAATCCCTAATGATTATAAAGTGGAAGTGAGAAATAGATTTAAGGGACTAGATCTGATAGATAGAGTGCCTGATGAACTATGGATGGAGGTTCCTGACATTCTACAGGAGACAGGGATCAAGACCATCCCCATGGAAAAGAAATGCAAAAAAGCTAAATGGCTGTCTGGGGAGGCCTTACAAATAGCTGGGAAAAGAAGAGAAGCAAAAAGCAAAAGAGAAAAGGAAAGATATAAGCATCTGAATGCAGAGTTCCAGAGAATAGCAAGGAGAGATAAGAAAGCCTTCCTCAGTGATCAATGCAAAGAAATAGAGGAAAACAATAGAATGGGAAAGACTAGAGATCTCTTCAAGAAAATTAGAGACACCAAGGGAACATTTCATGCAAAGATGGGCTCAATAAAGGACAGAAATGGTATGGACGTAACAGAAGCAGAAGCTATTAAGAAGAGGTGGTAAGAATCCACAGAACTGTACAAAAAAGATCTTCACCACCCAGTTAATCACGATGGTGTGATCACTAATCTAGAGCCAGACATCCTGGAATGTGAAGTCAAGTGGGCCTTAGAAAGCATCACTATGAACAAAGCTAGTGGAGGTGATGGAATTCCAGTGAAGCTATTTCAAATCCTGAAAGATGATGCTGTGAAAGTGCTGCACTCAGTATGCCAGCAAATTTGGAAAACTCAGCAGTGGCCACAGGACTGGAAAAGGTCAGTTTTCATTCCAATCCCAAAGAAAGGCAATGCCAAAGAATCCTCAAACTACCTCACAATTGCGCTCATCTCACATGCTAGTAAAGTAATGCTCAAAATTCTCCAAGCCAGGCTTCAGCAATACATAAACTGTGAACTTCCCTATGTTCAAGCTGGTTTTAGAAAAAGCAGAAGAACCAGAGATCAAATTGCCAACATCTGCTGGATCACCAAAAAAGGCAAGAGAATTCAGAGAAACATCTATTTCTGCTTTATTGACTATGCCAAAGCCTTTGCTGTGTGGATCACAATAAACTGTGGAAAATTCTGAAAGAGATGGGAATACCAGACCACCTAACCTGCCTCTTGAGAAATCTGTATGCAGGTCAGGAAGCAACAGTTAGAACCGGACAGGGAACAACAGACTGGTTCCAAATAGGAGAAGGAGTACGTCAAGGCTGTATATTGTCACCCTGCTTATTTAACTTCTATGCAGAGTACATTATGAGAAACTCTGGACTGGAAGAAGCACAAGCTGGAATCAAGATTGCCAGGAGAAATATCAATAACCTCAGATATGCAGATGACACCACCCTTAAGGCAGAAAGTGAAGAGGAACTAAAAAGCGTCTTGATGAAAGTGAAAGAGGAGAGTGAAAACGTTGGCTTAAAGCTCAACATTCAGAAAATGAAGATCATGGCATCTGGTCCCATTACTTCATGGGAAATAGACGGGGAAACAGTGAAAACAGTGTCAGACTTTATCTTTTTGGGCTCCAAAATCACTGCAGATGGTGACTGCAGCCAGGAAATTAAAAGACGCTTACTCCTTGGAAGAAAAGTTATGACCAACCTAGATTGCATATTCAAAAGCAGAGACATTACTTTGCCGACTAAGGTCCGTCTAGTCAAGGCTATGGTTTGTCCTGTGGTCATGTATGGATGTGAGAGTTGGACTGTGAAGAAGGCTGAGAGCCGAAGAATTGATGCTTTTGAACTGTGATGCTGGAGAAGACTCTTGAGAGTCCCTTGGACTGCAAGGAGATCCAACCAGTCCATTCTGCAGGAGATCAGCCCTGGGATTTCTTTGGAGTGAATGATGCTGAAGCTGAAACTCCAGTACTTTGGCCACCTCACGCAAAGAGTTGACTCATTGGAAAAGACTCTGATGCTGGGAGGGATAGGGAGCAGGAGGAGAAGGGGACGACCGAGGATAAGATGGCTGGATGGCATCACCAACTGGATGGACGTGAGTTTGGGTGAACTCGGGAGATGGTGATGCATAGGGAAGCCTGGCGTGCTGCAATTCATGGGGTTACAATGAGTCGGACACGACTGAGCAACTCAACTGAACTGAACTGAACTGATGATCCAGCAATCCCACTCTCAGGCATAAATTCAGAGCAAACTCTGTACCCAACATTCATAGCAGCACTATTGACAACACCCAAAACATGTAAGCAACGTAAGTGTCCACTGACTGATGAAGGGATAAAGAGGAGGTGCTACATACCTACAATGGAATGTTTCTCAGCTGTAAGAAAAGAATGGAATAATGCTGTGAATGGCAACATGGATGGACATAGAGATTATCATAGCAAGTAAAGGAAGTCAAAGACAAATATCATATGATATCACTTCTTTGTAGAATTGCAAAAATGACATAAATGAACTAACTTATTCACAAAACAGAAATAGATTCACAGACATAGAGAATTTATGGTTACCCAAGGGGAAAGAGGGCAAGGAGGGAGGGGCAATTTAGGAGTTTGGGATTAACAGATACACATTACTATATATAAAATAGATAAACCACAAGGTCCTATTTTATAACACAGGAAACTATATTTAATATCTTATAATAATCTATAAAGGGAAAGAATTCAAAAAAGAATATCCATCTCTCTATATATAATACATCTGAGAGACTGAACAACAGCAAATATACAATGTTGTGTACACATTATATATATAAAACTGCATCACTTTGCTGTATACCAGAAACTAATACAACATTGTAAATCAACGATACCTCAATAAAAAATTTTTAACTAAAAAACAAAAGAAAGAAAACACACACACAAAGGTCTTCATGATTCCCCTATGTATTTCCATCACTATGATGGTTGCATTGTTGCATATGATCTTGGCTTAAAAACCAAACTTGACCCCCTCCCCACTCTAGTGCTAGGAATATCTGTATCCCAAACGTGGACTAAATGTATTGCAAGTCTTCCAAAAAATAAGGATGCACCTTACATCTAAAGGGCTTCCCTGGTGGCCCAGACAGTAAGGCATCTGCCTGCGATGCTGGTGACCTGGGTTCAATCCCTGGGTCAGGAAGATCCCCTGGAGAAGGGAATGGCAACCCACTCCAGTACTTTTGCCTGGAAAACCCCATGGACGGAGGAGCCTGATAGGCTACAGTCCATGGGGTCGCAAAGAGTCGGACACGATGCTTCCCTTTCACTTTTCACTTATATCTAAGCTCTCAAAAAGAATCATAATACGGAGAACACTCAATTTATTTTAAACAAAAAAGTCTCATTTGGGAAAGACACGATCTGAAATAAAACAGGTAAAGGATTTTCAAGTGTGAAGCAGACTTCTGACACAACCATCACTAAGCTCACTGAAACAAAAAGAGAAGGGAGATTTGGTGCTAAAACTGCGCTTGAAAGAGTTGCTTTAGGTCCAGAAGCAAACAAAGCCACACACAGATACAAAATGTCACCTGAACAGTCAAAGGCATCAATAGCCTCTGAGAAGGACAAGAGGTTTGGACAGTATTATTAATAATTAAGCATGATTTTCCTAGCAAATTAGTTCCTTTTTTTTCCTTAAGTTTAGTTGCAATAATTCTATAAAAACACATCCTTTCTCCTGAGTATGAAGTAAACACAGTGGAGCTGGGACAAAAATAAACCAGCCAGAATTTAAAGCATACAAAGATCTGGGGCTAAAAATGGATACTCTCATTTTGCCTGAGAAATTATAGGTTTGGCAGGTGCTGCAAGCCACCAAGGCCTCCGCTGCCAATGCTGCCTTCCTCTGTCCCCAAGCAGGGAGCTCTCCTCCAGCAGAGCCATGCAATAGGAAATGGCAAGTTACATTTAATATTCACATAGTATGCGGTGACACCACCAGAGTCGTTCCAAACCAACAGATGCAACAGTCAAACCCAGACTGGAACACGCTCCCCACACAACCATGGACCTCACCACTGGAAGTGTTTTCACTGGCTATATTTTGTGACTTTGGGGAAATGTTATCTGAGCTGCTGCTACTAGTTGGTAAGCTACACTCTGAAGGAACATCCTGAGGAATCTTAAAGTCAGTGATGCTAGAGCAGGTTTCCTCCACACTGGAAGTACACACATTTGTGTGTGTGTGTATGTGTGTGCTCAAGCTGTGTTTTCAACCACATGGACTGTAGCCCACCAGGCTCCTCTGTCCATGTAACTTTCCCGGCAAGAATTCTGTAGTGGTTGCCATTTCCTCCTCCAGGGGATCTTCCCGACCCACGGATGGGACCCATTTCTCCTGCCTCTGGTGCATTGGCAGGTGGATGCTTTACCACTAAGCCATCTGGGAAGCCCTAACATAACAGGTGTTCTGTGTTCATGCCATTTTCCTACTCCAGGGGATCTCCCCAACCCAGGGATCAAACCCAAGTCTTCTGTGCCTCCTGCACTGGCAGACTCTTTACCACTGAGCCACCTGGGAAGCAGACAGCTAAAGCTAATTCTCTGTCATGGTAGCTAACACATGTAGGCAGGGTGACTGAAAACATCCCTGGTCTCTACTCTCTAAAGGCCAGTGGCACTTGGCACTACCCCCTGAGTTGTGAAAACAAAACTGTCCTTAGACACTGAAGATGTTCCTATAGGAACTTCCATGTAGCTCACACAATAAAGAACGTGCTTGCAATGCAGGAGACTGGCGTTCAGTCCCTGAGTCGGGAAGATCTTCTGCAGAAGGGAAGGGCAACCCACTCCAGTGTTCTTGCCTGGAGAATCCCGTGGACAGAGGAGCCTTGTAGGCTACAGTCCATGGACTCACAAAGAGTTGGACACAACTGAGCAGCTAAGCACAGGGAGCGAACTGTCCCTGGCTGAGAATCGCAGGGCTGGGTCCGTGGGATGGTGTCCCTTTAATTGCAGGCACTGAAGAGGATGTGGTAAGTCTACTCGCTGCCGCCCTGGAATGACCTTTGGGACGGAGTTACAGGAAAAAAAGCCAAAGTCAGAACCACACCTCAGTTCCCATTTCAGTATCTGCATACAGTTCCATCTGCTTAGGAAACTTCTGGAGAAAAACCTGAGACCTAATCATGCTGGTCTCTGGGGAGGGGGATCTTTTTTACTTTTTTCTACCATTTAAATTGTTTGCTATACTCCTGTACTTCTTCTCGATCATCTAAAAATAACTTTAACAACATTTCATATTTTTCAAATTCTAGCATTCGATGTTTTTTAAAAACTAGGAGGTTTTTGTGTGTGTTCTTTTAGTCAAATTCCAGTGTATTTATTGCAGCACAGTTGATTTACAATGTTGTGTTGCTTTTAAGTGTACAGCCAGGTGATTGAGTTTTTATATACATACACATATGGCTTTTCAGATCGTTTCTCCGTGTGAAGTGAAGGTGTCAGTTGCACCAGGAGCCTGGTGGCCTGCAGTCCATGGGGGCACAAAGAGCCGGACACTGAACGACAACAACCACCTTTCCCCTTTGGTAACCGTAAGCTTGTTTTCTAAGTCTGTGAGTCTGTTGATGTTTCGTATCAAACTGCAATAGAGATGGGGTTGAACCTGGGAGCCTCACTCAGGGAGCTGGCCCCGAGGACGCGATGCCACCACTGCCATCCTCTCTCAGCCCCGGCGCTGAAGCCTGCTGACCATCACCGCCTGCTCCCAGTGGAAATGGGGACCGAAGGTGGGGATGTGACACGGGCGCCCACGAATGATTGCTCACTGTGTGGCAACCTCAACCCCAGACAAGATCATGACGTCTGATGGACTCAGGTCTCCATTCAAACGGATGCTGGCAGCAAGTCCCACTCCTGGTCTGCAACCACCCAAGACTCGAGGTTTGCCGTACCATGACTCTGTGGAGTAGTGTGTGTGTGGGGGGGGGGGGGGGGGGTCCATGTTCCACAAACTTCCTAGCATCACCTCTAATCTCTCATTGCATCATCAGTTTTAGGAGCCCCAATTCCATCATCTAGAATGCACTCAAAGGGTGGGTGGCATGCAGTCACTGCTGGGTTCTAGCTTATCAGCAGCATCACTAACGACACATCAGAATGCAGGGTCTCAGGCTCGTCCCAGACCCACTCAATCAAATGTAGGGTCCCAGGCCCAGCCCAGACCCACTCAATCAAACCTCTACAGCTGGGGCCTCAGAGTCTCCATCTTAACAGGTTATCCAGTGATTCCTAGGAAACTTTCTTCTTATTTGTGAATTTCCTTGATTTTCAGGTTAAAATCAGAATCTAACATCAAATACTCACTTTTCCAAGAGCTGAAATCTGATTTTCCCCAAAGCCTCCAGGTATCAATCTTGAAACAAGTGAGTGAAATATATTCATCACTCATCAGGAAAGAATTGTTTCAATCACCCACAAGGAGCTAAGTTAATATAATCAGTTTCAGTCCAGTGGGCTGACTGCATGAAGATATTTAATTACCCTAGTTTGGGTCCTAGTCACTGTCTGGTGTGCCAAGGTTCTGGTGTGCCAACAGGTTCTGGAAGCATGAAGAAGGGCAGTACTGTGGAGAGGCAAGAAAAAAACTTCACTTACAAGTTCCACTTGGCTTCCGTGTAGGGAAGGAAAGAGACAGGGAAGTGCCTCCAAACTCCAGGCAGAAAGTTTGAAGAGGAGGTTACAAGGTGAAGCGGTCCTCTGCTGTGGACAGGAAGGCCTTCAAGCTCCCCTCTGCTTAGCTAAATTTCAGGTACATTTCTTCCTGACTCTGGGCCCCTGACTTCTCTTTTCTTAGGACATTTACTTTAGAACACCTACAGGTGTCAAGTCTTTCTCTGCCCCTGGGAGATATAAATCTTCTCACATTTTCTTGCCAGTTTTACAACCCAGGGTTGTTTATCTCAAGGACCCAGGAGCCATCCTTTTGAAATGTGATCAGTAGGGAAGATAGGCTGCCCCTAGTCTCTGGGGGAGGGCTGGAGCCTAACTACTGAGTGCCAATTAGCAAACACAGGTGGCCTCTTGGCGAAAGCCAATCACCTCAAGCGCCCTCCAGTACTTTTGTATTAGCTCATCTGATGCCTATAAATTCTTCCACTTTTCACATCAGTAAGATTGAGTTCTATCTCTCTCCCCTGATACAGCTGTCTTGACCTCTATTGCCATATCCTTGCATAAAATCTTCCTGAGCTAAAGTCTAACTTCTTCAGTACAATTTTTCTTTGGCATTACTGAAGGACTTTTATATACGGGAAGTTTGTTTATTATCTTATCTCAAGAGGGATGGGAGTTCAGTGAGCTGGGGGTGCACAGACCTGAGTGGCTGTATATAGAGGTAATTGGTTACCACTAGGAGATCGTCAGGAAACAACGATTAAGCCACTAAAAGTATTTAATAAGAAGAGTCATAAGGCCGGTAAAAGAGTGAAGCCTCAATCTATCAAAATGGGGGAAGAGAATATAAAAGAAGGGCTAGAATATTCGGGGGCGGAGTTCACTATGAGTTAGTTTTTCTGACAAGGGTCCATATAGTCAAGGCTATGGTTTTTCCAGTAGTCGTGTACGGATGTGAGAGCTAGGCCAAGAAGACAGAGTGCCCAAGAACTGATGCTTTTGCTGTGGTGCTGGAGAAGACTCTTGAGAGTCCCTTGGACTGCAAGATTAAAAAAAAAAAAAAAACAAAAAACAGTCGATCCTGAAGGAAATCAACTCTGAATATTCACTGGAAGGACTGATGCTGAGGCTGATGTAGTTTGGCCACCTGATGCAAACAGCCCACTCACTGGAAAAGACCCTGGTGCTGGGAAAGATTGAAGGCAGGAGAAGAGGGAGACAGAGGATGACACGGTTGGATGGCATCACTGATTCAATGGACGTGAACTACTTGGGCAAAGTACAGGAGATGGTGAAGGACAGGGAAGCCTGGCCTGCTGCCATCCATGGGGTCTCAAAGAGTCAGACATGACTTGGCAATGGAACCACAACAGAAAAAGGGAGTGAAAAAGAAATTTAGAGTGATTCTGAGATTGCTTTAAAAACGTTTAGTTCGGAGATTTCTCGTTTCGAAAACTAGGTAAACGTATTTATATAGAAAGATAAGGAAATCCAATTACCGAAGAATCGTGAAGTTATTACAATCTGTCCTCATGTTACTCTAAAGTTATTATTTTCAATGTGTCTCATAAATATTTCAGAGTTAATGATCTGGGATTGGTTTCACCTGAGTAGTTGGCTGATTTTTCTCATTCTTCCTCTTCCCACGCAGAATTAAATACTTGGCATCTACTCCCGACAGACATTTCTAAAATATTCTTCAAAGGCAAGGCCATGAGGGAGCCTGGGTTTTCAGATCGGTGTGTTTAGGATTTATCACAGGAGCGGGCAGATGTGGCAAAAAAGGAGAAAGAGGCTTGGCAATCCCCAGGCTGAGAGGAGTTTCACTGTTCAGAGTGACAACCAGCAGACAGAAGGTGAAGGGACCCTCACAAAGCAATGTCCATGTCAATTCTCTTCCCCAGACACAACACGTCTACACTTTTCATCTCATGAGCCATATAAACAAAAGGAAACTGGAGCCAGGAAGAGGGAGGTGACCTGCATGAACTGTCCTGAGTCCAGATGGACGCTGACTTCATTCCGGATTATGACTTCGAGGATCTTCCACTTAAACAGGTGGTAGTTTTGGGGCACTCGCTGGAGAATTCCAAGGTTGCACTTGGCCAGGCTACTCTGCAGAACTCTGCAGCCCATAAAGTAGACTTGGAGGAAAAGCATCTTTGTTTTCTGGCACAGCCTAGATGACTGTCAGCATAGGAGACTTTCTACCTGGACCGAATTTGCAAAATAAGCCCAAGAAGCCTTGAAGGCAGGGCAAGACGAGGCAGATCCCAACAGCTCTGTGCCTGGAGGTGGGGGCTAGGGTGGGTGGAGCGGCCAAGGCAGGACTGAGCCCGTTCTGGCCCAGTGTGGGCCCGGCACCATGCCTGCAGGAGGCTGGTTCCTTGGGCAGAATTACTAAATGCTACAAATAGGGGAACACCGCAGAAGAAAGTGTGACGGGTTTGTTAGTAATCGCACCATTCGGGGCACTAAAACTTCAAAGTCCTCTTCTTAACAAAGTCATGCTAATCCTTACAACACCCCCACTGAGCTGGGGAAGCAAACAGGATTCATTATTCCCATTTTAGGGAGAGTAGAGAGAGGTAAGGAGCTCTACACAGGGTCATAGGAAGGTGAGCATCATTGGAGTCCGGATGACCACCAAGTCCAGCTTCGGAACAACACGCAGCCCAGCTCTACTGACTCATGCTGGGAGGGTCAGCTAAGGAGTCTCTCATTACTCAGAATGGAACTGGTGATTAGATTTTATTTAAAATAAAGGAAGCAGACATTGTTTTTTGTTGTAGCTTTAATAACAGTAAATGACAGTAATTTTGCCAAATGAGAAATGTCTGATTTGAGATGCTGGCAGACTTACCCAGTATCAGGATATAGAACGTATGACTTTGACGAATCTCATCCGGAGCTGGACTCGCATCGCTGGGCCTCCTCCCTGACAGTGGCCCCTAGGTGCTACTGCTTCCCCCGGCAGCCTGAAAAGTTTAGGCATGAGTACTAAATAATGCTTGGGCTTCCCAGGTGGCAATAGTGGTTGCCTCCTAATGCAGGAGACCTAAGAGACACGGGTTCAGTCCCTGGGTCGGGAAGATTCCCTGCAGGAGGGCATGGCAACCCACTACGGTATTGTTGCCTGGAAAATCCCATGGACAGAGGAGCCTGGGGGGCTAGTCCATAGGGCTGCGAAGAGTTGGACGCGACTGAAGAGACTTCGCGTGCACGTGCTAAGCAATGCTTAGTGGTGTTTTTTTTTTTTTAACCGTCTTCCTTTAAATAAAATCTAGTGTTTTTCTGAATAGTTATCTATGTTGTGAGAATTTTTGGAAAATACAAAGAAGTAAAAAGAAAATAAGAGTAATGAGGGATCTCTCATTCGTGGATTATGAATGATCTTTGGTAACACTTGGGGGCATGTTCTACCTGTCAATTTTTATGCATGTGAATACATTTCTGTTAGGTAAAATCGGGGTTCCTTTACTTTTATCAAATCCTTGAATATTATTCAAAAATATGTAATAAATGGCTACATAACAATCCATCAAATGGTATTATCCATTTTTTAGCCAGTCCTCAATACTGGCTACTTTGGTAGCTTCCAGTTAGTGCTATCATGATATTAGATAAACATGTCTCATAAGAATTTCTGACCATTTCCTCAGTGGCAATTTGTAGATGATGAATCACGGAATCAAAGGATTCACACATATTCAAAGCTCTTCATATATACCACCACGCTATTCTCCAGCATGTTGTATCCGTTTCCACTTTCACTTGCTTTAAGAGGTGAACTTTTCTGACTTCTCTAAAATTCCTCTAGCAGTGGGGCTTAAGAGTGGTAACAGGTTGCAATCGTGGCTAGAATATTTGGCATAAAGCCATATTTAAAGCAAATATCCGTTTTACAGACAAAATGCCTGTCAGGGATGGCTAATGAGGGCTGCCAGCCAAGCAGGGAGAAACGAACATCTCATTCCCCCCAAAAGTCACCACCATTCATTAAGTGACTATGGAAAACAATTCATGTAAAAGACCCTTGCAAGGAAGGTGTCCCCATTTGACACTTGAGACTAATGAGGCTCACAGAGATTCTCTAACTTGGATGTAGCATGATGGAGCGAAGACGGCAGGCCTGGCTGTCTGGTCCATCCCACCCACATCTAATTCAGAAAGTTAAGGGACCCTGAGTAGGGGGTGTAAGCAGCCCTTTTGATCCTGTCTATTGTCCATCCTCTTCTTCAAGTACTGATGGCAGAAAAGTTTTCAATCCTAGATCCAAAGCACCCTTTATTCTGCAATGAACTCCCAGGAGGTTTGTATTGAAGGAGCACTCTGTAAGAACCCTGGGTATGTGGAGTACTTTTAAAAAAATGTTATTTATTTAATTGGAGGATAATTACTTTACAATACTGTGATAGCCTCTGCCGTACATGAACATGAATCAGCCACAGGAAGACATGTATCCCCTCACTGTGGGACGCCCCCCACCTCCTTCCCTCCCCCACCCCCCCAGGTTGTCACAGAGTGCCAGCTTTGGGTTCCCTAATTCATACATCAAACTCCCACTGGCAATCTATTTTACACACGGTAACATACACATTTCAATGCTATTTTCTCATGGAGTACTTTTAATTAAACCCTAAGGCACAAAGCCTTTCAAAGGCAAGATTTGAGTCAGACTACTGTGGGTTTTAGTACCAACTCTGCAACTTAAAACATGTGTGACTTTGGACATGCCAGCTACTCCTCACTTACAAATGAATGAGGAAGAATTAAGGAGACATCGGGATTATCCTAGTGCTGGAAGCATGGTAAATGCTCAAGAAACGGTCTCTAATAAGAATTCCTACTACGACAAACGAGGCGATGAGAATGGAATACAGGTTTCTGACTCAGAAGGCGATATAAGTGACCTAGCTTCGACACACTGCGATCTCTACCCTCAGAACGTGACGGGATTTCCCTGGGCTGCATTACCCAGGCAGGCACAGATAAAGAAGCTCCAGGAATGGCAAGTTTCTTGTCCCTGCAGTGTTGGCCTCAACACTGGATTCTGGAGGATTCTGCAGCAACCTCAAACAATGGCTGATGGCTCCAGGGTAACAGACAAGATTAGATTCCATTAATCAACTCCATCTAACTCTGTCCATTGGGCAGCCTTGGGCACTTACACACCGTCTGTAAGCCTGTGTGTGAAATGAAGATCATCACAGTTCCAATCTGCTGTGAGAAGTAAATGAGATCATGCTACACATGGAAACGTCAGGGTGAAGATGCATGACACAGAAGAAACGAAAAACACTAACTGCAGGTATCACATAATCATGAAAGCTGTTCACCTGTCTTCTCATGTTCTCCTCTCAGCACACAGGAGAATCCTAGCTCTCCACCTCTTGGAAGTAGGTGATAGACATGTAGTTTCTCTGGCTGATATAAGTGGAAGGCACCAGAATCCCCCTAGGTAGAAGCTTTTAGGAGACAGTGGTCCATTGTTGTTGTTGTTGATCAGTTGCTAAGCCACGTCTGACTCTTTGCAACCCTATGGACTGCAGCACGCCAGGCTACCCTGTCCTTCACTATCTCCCGGAGTTTGCTCAAATTCATGTCCACTGAGTTGGTGAAGCTATCTAACCATCTCATCTTATGCCACCCTTTTCTCCTCCTGCCCTCAATCTTTCCTAGCATTGGGGTCTTTTTGACTGAGTCAACTCTTCACATCAAGTGGCCAAAATACTGGAGTTTCAGCTTCAGCTTCAGCATCAGTCCTTCCAGTGAATATTCCTTCTCACATCACAATGATCGCCAACAGTCTAGGTTACAGCAGCCCTGGCAGTCAGCCAGCCCCCCACCCCAGAGTGAGGACTGGGGGAGCAGACTCTCTGCCAACCCCAGATGCACACAGAACACGAAGCAGACATTAGCTAATGGAGATTCAAGAGTACTTTGTTACTGTAACTTCACCCATCAAATTGATGCTGATACTATTCTGAGTAATTTGTCAGACTCGCTCAGAATAGTTGGAAAAAATGATCCCAACTTTTGATCAAAACATTAATAATAGTAATTCTGATTGAGGACTTTCTCAATTAGAGTAGGTAGCTGAGGTCAAAGGATGTTTCAGAGCAATGAAAAGCTGGAGGTGAGAATTTTGCCCAGGACTCAGTGGGAACGGATTCTGTACAACCTCCTGGAAGTCAGGAGATAGGAAAACCCAATTCCCTCACCTCCAGCAATCACAGCTGTAAGTCGACACAAAGGGTGATGTAAGTCCCTTGAGGATGAATAGGTGATGGGGTCTAAAGCCAACGGGGCTGCTTCCTTAGGTTCCTGCAGGGCTGTGGGTCTCCAGGCAGCAATGCCCAGCTAAGAGCCTAGAGACAGATCTATTCAGGGGACGCTCCACAGTGATATACAACAGAGTTGCCGGAACTAGGTATGCACAGCCCACTTTCCAGAGGTTTCTGTACCAGGGAGAGAATAGTGTGGTCTCTGCCCTCCAATTCATAACCACCAGGCTACATAGGAAAAGCTTCAGTTCCAGATTTAGAACTAACTAAACTATTGACTTCAGAAAACTCAAAAAGATTGCTGTCAAAGCAACCAGTTTGGGGTTCGAATAGAAGAAGCAAAAGAGATTTCATAAAGTATCCAAATCACCCAGTTTTACAAGTCACATGTAATATGTTGAATAATGGTTGCTACCAACAGTTTCATCAACCAGTAAGTCTGTGTGTATTCATTTTAACCAGATTCATTAATGACCTCACTGAATGATACTTACAAGGAAACTCATTTACTCAAAATTAAATGCTCTGTGGTACATTTTTATTTCCAATTTTGCTTGAAGGAAAAAATACAGAAAAGCAGAAAAAGTCACAACTTGTTGCTCTTAGTAAAATGCTGTAAAATATTCTTTACAGTCTAAGATCTAATCATAAATTATTAGGAATGGGAATCTACAATTTTTAACTTTTTTTAAAAAGCTATAAAAACTCTTGCTTTGGTCTATCAAAAACACAAACAGCCAGTCATGTTTTCTAAAAGCATCTGTCTTTGGGGAAATTTCCCTTTTGCTTTCTCTCTAAAAGCTTGGCAGTGTTTGGATTTGTTTTTGCTTTTGTTTTTCTTATACCTGCTCTTGACATTTTTGAGCATAGAAAAGACATCATACAGTGCTCCGCAAGTTTTTTGTTTTGATTTTTGGTCTTTTACGGCACCTCCTAATAGCATTACATGACTGTGGGAATCAACTCTATGCCTCAGGAATAAGATATGAAATGGAAAGTTCCTGCTCTGTGTTCAAAGAACAGAATCAGCTCTCTTGAGGCTGTACTGTACATTTTCCTGTATTTTCTATAGGCACAGAGATAATCCTTACCTCGGTCGGGGGCAACTGCCAAAGGAACAGTCTAAACCAACAGATCCCAAAGGGGATAGGAGAGTTGGGAGAGGACAGGGGAAGGAGAGGCGAAAAACTGTATAATAGTAATTTTTGTTCACTTCCAGATTCATTCTTAGTGTTTTCATAAGCTTTTTCTTCACTGTGTGATCTGCATATATTCATTGCAGAACATTTATAAAAATATAAAAAAGAAAAAATCCTTCTTAATCTGACCACCAAGCAATAATCACTATTATCATTTTGCTGTATTTTTTAGTCTTTTATCTTAGAAATATATGTATTATATATATATACATATATAATCTATGTATGTATATATAATACCTACATAATAATAAACATAATATACTTATTATAACATAGTATTTAATATATTATATTATATTGTATTTATATACATTATTATCACTGACTCAATGGACATGAGTTTGAGCAAATTCAGGGAGATAGTGAAGGACAGGGAAGCCTGGCATACTGCAGTCCGTGGGGTTGCAAAGATTTATACACAACTTAGCTAAGAATCTGAACAACAACAAATATTATATTATTATATATTGTAATATATATGCAATACATGCATTTATATAGGATTTATAGTTACTGAAAAGATATGCATAAAATATATTTCCAGGTATATAAAGTGAAACCTTTTAAATGCAGAATTTTTAACAACTGCACAATATTCATATTATTTATGCAACATTATTTAACTATTTCTTTGCTGCTGGCCACTTATTTGATCCATATTTTAATTTACATTTTCTTTCCTGGTATTCTTCCTGTTTGTTGCCATGGTTAACAGGAATGATAAACATCAGCAGAGAAGGACCTACCAGATCACCCAGTCAAGTGAATGATTTAAAATAACTATGAAAAAAAGAACTCAAACTATTTGCAAGCAGCAGTTTATACTGAATAATACAGTTTCAATTAGTACAACCCATCGCAAAGAGTTGGACATGACTGAGCGACTGAACTGAACTGAACTGAATTGACAGAATATGGCAATGAGTAGTAAAAATGAGGACCACTAACTGACCAGTAAGCCTAGTAAAGACCAGTACAGGTGCTGTGCTGTGTTCTGACTCTCCAGCAGATCAGACCAGACACAAGGGGACTCGGGGGCCAAGACCAAGTGAAACCATCCAGAGAAAACAGCCAAGCAGCGCCAGGGGAACTGACCTTGAAATTTCGGCCAAAACTAGGGTGCAGTATATTAAGGGGAGAGAGGAGACAAGAAAGGGGAAAAAAGGACAAGAAGAGGAAAGAGGGGCAAGAGAGGCGGGAATAAGGAGCCTGGGGAAAGGATGAAAGGAAGAGAGAATGAAACAAGCCAGGAGACAGGGGTGGGATGGCCAGGGGTGAGTCAGCACAAGGATCCTGGCAAGTGGCCAGCTGGTGCAGACGAAGCACGTGAGAGTCTGCACATGGGTCCTGGGGAAGCCACAGCCAAGGACGAGAGACCCCAGGTGCTCTCCTGGGCTGGCCTCCGATCAGCAGGGCAGGAGTCTAGATGCTGGAAGCTGGAATAGCAGAGTTGGGGGTCAGGGATCAAGAAGGAGGGTCACCAGAGCGACACCATCAGCGACACCAAGGAGCCAAAGATGCTGGTGCGATTGCTTGTTAAGGAGCATGCAATGCATTTACTATAGTCAGCTGCCTGCAAACAATAACCTATACCTACATCTATCCATCTATCTACCTAGGACAAAGTGTTTACATACTAGAAAAATGGTGAACGATGTGATAAAGAGGTGCTACCAGAAGCCGCAGATGTTGAGAAGGAAGAGGCCCTCTAAAAGGTGAAGAGTTCAGTCCCTCAGGGCTGGATCTGACCTGACAGATTTCTCCGTGAGCAGAAATGACTTGCTACTGAGTCAGAGTCTCTCAAGTCACACACCCGTTTGAACGTGGTGTGCAGAGGAAAGCTGAGCCCGAGGGCAGGCTTAAACCAAAGCATCTGCCAGTTAGTGGGGTTCTGGGGGAGCAGCCAGACACAAGGGGACACCAGCTGTGCCAGATGTAAGTCAAAGGCGAGGACAGAGCTTCCCAGCAGGAAACAGGAGTCTGACTTGAAAAAGACCAAGGAATAAACAGGCACGTCTGAGAAGCACCTTCACTTTGTTTCAAGGACATCCTGAAATTTCATCTGGAAGAGTCTCTACAGGTTTTAGAGGTTTAGGCATTCACTGAGTAATTAGGAGAGGAATACCCACCCATGTGCAAGGCGCCTTGGAATTAATCTTCTACCTCAAAGGTAAATGGATTTTGCCTGTCATCTCAGAATTGTTTCCAACACAGGGTACAAAGGTCCACTCCACTCTGCACAGTGGTCGTGCCGCATTAAGGCCACCTGTCACCCACCATCTGGCCTCTGCCTGTCCTTCCTTCACCCTGGCCACACCAGTCCACCTTCATCAATTCTCATGGGCCACTGGATGCTTTTGCATTAATTGAATGAGAGATTCTTTAAATTCTACTGTGCTTTATAATTTTCAAAGTTTTACCACTTGATTTCATATAATCTCATTATAACCCTTTTCCCTCTATCCCTATATTGCACCCCCCCCTTTCCTTCTTGCCACTGGTAACCACTAGTTTGTTCTCTGTATCCATGAATCTGCTTCCTTTTTGTTTTATTCAATAGTTTGTTGTAGCTTTCAGATTTCACTTATAAGTGGTATCATTTATATGACATATGATAGAATATCATAACAGTAGTTTGTCTTTTCTGATCTAATTCACTTAGCCTAATGCCTTCTAAGTCCATCCATGTTGCTGCTGATGGCAAATTTCATTCTTTTTCATGGCTGAGTAGCATTCCATTGTGTATATACAGCACATCTTTATCCATCTATCTGTTGATGGACACTTAGGTTGCTTCCATACCTTGGCAATTGCAAATAAGGCTGTTATGAACACTGGGCACATGCATGCTTTTGAACTCATTTTCATTTTTTCAGATATATGCCCAGGAGTGGAACTGCTGGTTCATAAGAGATCTTTCTATATCTCCATGATTTCACACAGGGAAATCTCCCCACTGCTTGTGCAATTCATTTCTTTCTCATTCTTTTTGTCTACTTTCAAATGTCCTCTCCATGGAGAGGCTCTTGTGAACTGCCCTGTCAAAATCCAGCGTGTCCATTTCCTCCACATCCCTTATCTCAATATTTATGATGCATTGTTTCCTTCTATGTTTTCTATTTCCTCAACTAGACTTTAAAAGTCCAACATTAGACTTTAAAATTCAGCACTCAAAAAACTAAGATCATGGCATCTGGTCCCATCACTTCATGGCAGGTAGATTGAGAAAAAGTGGAAGCAGTGACAGATTTTATTTTCTTGGGCTCCTAAATCACTGTGGATGGTAACTGCGGTCATGAAATTAAGAAACACTTGCCCCTTGGAAGAAAAGCTCTTACAAACATTTGTCGCTTAGTCGCTCAGTCATGTCCGACTCTTTTGCGACCCCATGGACTGTAGCTTGCCAGGCTCCTCTATCCATGAGATTTCCCAGGGAAGAATGCTGGAGTAGGTTGCCATTCCCTTCTCCAGGGGATCTTCCTAATCCAGGGTTCAAACCTGTGTCCCTACACTGCAAGCAGATTCTTTTCCACTGAGCTACCAAGGAAGTTAATGACAAACATAGACAGCATATTAAAAAGCAAAGACATCACTTTGCTAACAAAGGTCTATATAGTCAAAGCTATGGTTTTTCTAGTAGTCATGTATGGATGTGAGAGTTGGACCACACAGAAGGCTGAGCGCCAAAGAATTGATACCTTTGAATTGTGGCGCTGGAGAAGACTCCAGAGTCTCTTGGACTGCAAGGAGATCCAACCAATCCATCTTAAAAGAAACCAACCCTAAATATTCATTGGTGCTGCAGGTGAAGCTCCAGTAGTCTGGTCACCTGATGAGAAGATCTGACTCAGTGGAAAAGACCCTGATGCTGGGAAAGATTGAAGGCAGGAGGAGAAAGGGATGACAGAGGATGAGATGGTTGGATGGCATCACCAACTCAGTGGACATAAATTTGAGCAAACTCTGGGAGGTAATGAAGGATAGGGGAGCCTAGCATGCTGCATTCCACAGGGTCGAAAAGCATCAGAGACGACTTAGCAACTCAACAGCAACAACAACAGACTTTAAAAAGAAAGACATACACGCATCCTGCTCATCAATCTCATTCCCACTGCCCACTACATAATCAGCTTTCCAATGTGAGCATTTCTGATTGAGATACACACAGAACACGTTTTGATGAAAATGCAGCTTTTAAAATAACATTTAACTCCTATGTCATAATGATTCAAAAAACCATTTCAGAAATACGCAAACTGTCACTCGCTTACACAGTACCAAATGACACTATTTCTATTTTAACCTAACTGTCCTGAGCAGCAAAGTAACTTAGGGCCCCAAAAATGGAAAATGGGTTGGGTTTAATTTGGCCAATCAGTATTTTGTAAAGTTTGACTGGAAGCTACTTGATAGCAGGAAAAAAAAAATTCATTCTCATGTGGCCATCAGTGTTACGCAGAGTACCTGGCGGTGCTCAATAAGTGCTTTTGGTTTAAAAGGTTTTCTATTTTACACTAATACATGGTGCCTGCTAAGTCACTTCAGTCACGTCCAACTCTTTGAGACCCTATGGACTATAGCCCTCTGTCCATGGGCTCCTCTGTCCATGGGATTTCCTAGGTAAGAATTCTGGAGTGGGTTGCCCTGCCCTCCTCCCAGGGGATCTTCCCAAGCCAGCGATCAAACCTGCATCTCTTATGTCTCCTGAATTGGCAGGTGGGTTCTTTACCCCGCCAGCCCTAATACGGTAGTCATTTGTAAAAATATAAAATTATATAAAGTGGAAAAAGCCTCTCCCCCACCTCAAATCCCATTCATCCTACAAAGGCAGCCACTGAAAACAGGTTGGTGTATAGTCTTTCATTTGCCACGTATTTATGTGCACACAAAAAGATTTACACATGTGATTTTATAACATTTCTTTCACTCAACATATCATAGATACATTGCTATGTTTGCAAAAACAGATATGCCGCAATCTTCTTAAAGGCTAGGTATGAATCCATACTTTATAAACCACTTGTAAATGTCCCTTCTTGTGGACACTTGGGTTTTCCTCCCATTAAAAGAAGAAATCAGTAAATATCCTCCACCACTGCACAATTAGTTGAGCATAAACACAGGATAAATTCCTAGATGTGTTAGCATCTGGTCCATTAACATTGACGCTGCTAAGTCGCTTCAGTCGTGTCTGACTCTGTGCAACCCCATGGACTGCAACCTACCAGGCTCCTCCGTCCATGGGATTTTCCAGGCAAGAGTACTGGAGTGGGTTGCCATTGCCTTCTCCATTAACATATCTATCTCCATTAACGTTGATAGATACGTTCTAAACTGCCTAGTAGCTGTTAGGTTGACATCAGCCTTTGCACACCCTGGATTTCTATTGTTTAAAAAAATTTTTGTCAATTTGATAGGTGAAAATCAGTTGATGGTTTAAATATCCTTGATGATGACTGAGGCTAGTCAGCTTTTCATACTGTTCACTGCCTCTTATATTTCTTTTCTGACTAATAAAGATGATCTGACACCTCCTCGCCAAGCGAAAGACTAAGCGCTGGAGGGGATGTTGGAAGGCTAACAGCCCCGTGGGCAGGAGGCTGCGTGAGTCAGGACTGCAATCCTCCGAACCACCTACACTCTGCCCCTTGAGCTGAGTTGGCTCAACTCATCCGTAACTTACCCAAGCTTCCAGACAACACGCCTGGTTCATTTTTAACAGCATGCATGGCATTTCAGCTGATATATCCCTCATCATTCCTTACCACAACTTTGACTAAGACAAAAACGCCTGCTGTCATTTGAAACTAACAGCATTTTTCTCCCCAAGGGATCGGAAGAGAAGACACAGCAGAGACGCGGGATGGGCATGGACCTGCCACTTGTCAGCCACGAGCGGGGCACAAGGCTCACCGTTCATGGGCCTCAGCGACATCAACTGTGTAGAAATGCTGTGTACAGTGTCTGACCTTTAATTGAATAAAGTAAGAAAACAAAGTGGCCACTGTTGGCTGTATGAGACAGGATTTTCTTGTTAAGCTGTAAAATCCCTCTTGGAGCATTATTTCTCACTTCACACAGGAATACAGAATGAGAGGACTATCTGTTCTCCATCCCCACAACAAATCTTGACTACAGTCTATCCATCTCTAGGTGAAGAGTCATGCAAGGCATGGCCCAATCTCCCACTAGCCCACCTCCACGGATGGAGCTCCGACAGACCACTCAGGGCGACAATGTTTATGCCCACTCACATTGTTGCCCTCCCCAAGCCTGGAACCTGAGTATATACAACTGCTGCTACCAAAATACCATAAGAATCTGTTTAGATCAACGAATCTCAACCACAGCACTGAAGCACCTGGAGCTGGATAATCCTGCATCGTGAGGAACTGTCCTGTGCCTTTCTCAGCATCCCTGGCTTCCACTTGGACACGCCTGGTGCACACACCCCAAGTTGCGACAACTCCAACCATCTCCAGACGTGGCCATTTAAATGTCCTTTGGGAGTCAAAATGAGCCCCCCAGTTAAGAACCGCTGCTTTAAACAGAAGGAAATCAACCAAATGTGTTTTTGTTTATTTTTTTTTAATGCAATGTTACAACTTGCTTAATTTTTCCTATGTTCCTGAATCCAGAGCCGTTTTGAGAGCCGAGCCAATAAGATAAGCTCGACGTTAGCGAAATAAGTCAGCAGGGCTATTTACAACTGATTGGAGAATATTAACTGCCTCAGGCAAATCAGTCATTAGCTACTGCTGATTTGGAGGGGGACACAGCATTAATAATTCAATAAAGCAAAAGGCTGCAGGCTATAAAACCTCGAGGTTATTTATTTAGCCAATTAGATTCGTTTTTGGTGGCAACCCTGCTCTTGTGAGTGGGAATAAGCCCTGTGTATTCTTCAATTAATCAGGAAAATTGTACGTCACAAATCTGCACTCATTGCCTTTCAAGCTGGAAGATGTGAGGCGTAAGTGGTCCTCCAGTCTGCGGAGGAGGGAAAAAACCAGCTCAGGAGAGCTGCAGACTCATAACTTAGCCGCCTCGCAGAGAACAGAGAGGCGTGGGAGAGGTGTGTAAATTAGAAGCCTGGGCCGCAGCCTTCTCGCCCCAGCCCCTTCTCACTTTCCATCCTCAGCCCCGGGCAAGGTGGGCAGGGACACTACCAGGTAAAATGTAAATGCGTTGACACCTGGACAGGCACAGCTGATGACCGTTCGTGACGAGTGATCCCATCTTAACCACTCAGAGACTGGAAAACGTGGTATAAACGCATGCCTGATGTCATAGATGTAGGACCATTCCGTTTACTCCTTGCCCTCAATTTAGGGAATGGGAGCCATAGGATGTAGACTTCTTTTGCAGGAGAAGGGGTTATTTTGGTCCAGGTCACAATGTGTCCTGTCAATCAGGAGTCATCTCTGAGCTCCATAGGCTGTGATGGCCAAATTGCGGGGTGGGGGATGCCACCACTAAAAAGACTATCTAAACTGACACAGTTCTGTTGACTGGGACAAACCATTAGAAATTTGAGAGATTTCTGCTTAAACTGTCAGAAATTTCATCTTCCTGGTTCTATTTTTTATTTTTTGTAAGTTGCTTTGTCTCTGTTTATAGTCTATACTTCAGTTTATTTTCCCTTTCACTCTTTTCCCTCCCCCGCTTTTTTTTTTTTTTTTTTTTTTTTTGGTCCCACTCACTTGTTGAAAGGCCAGATTTAATTATAAGGAGAGGTGCCTATAAGCTCAGAGGCACAAGGAAATTTAGATGCTAAGACAGACGAGTTGTTCCCTGGAAGGCCATTGACAAGATTCCAATAAGGAGATGCCCTTCTCTCTAAACAAATGCAATCACAGAAAACTAACCAAACTGATCACATGGACCACAGCCCTATATAACTCAATGAAACTATGAGCCATGCTATGTAGGGCCATCCAAGATGAATAGGTCATGGTGGAGAGTTCTGACAAAACGTGGTCCACTGAAGAAGGGAATGGCCAACTACTTCAGTATTCTTGTCTTGAGAGTTGGACTATAAAGAAAGCTGAGCACCAGTGAACTGATGCTTTTGAACTGTGGTGGTGAACTGCAAGAGTTCCAACCAGTGGTGGTGAGAGTCCCTTGAACTGCAAGGAGATCCAACCAGTCAATCCTAAAAGAAATCAGTTCTGAATATACATTGGAGGGATTGATGCTGAAGCTGAGACTCCAATACTTTGGCCACCTGATGAGAAGAACTGACTCACTGGAAAAGACCCCAATGCTGGGAAAGATTGAAGGCAGGAGGAGAAGGGGACAACAGAGGATGAGATGGCTGTATGGCATCACCGAGTTGATGGACATGAGTCTGAGCAAGCTCCAGGTGCTGGTGAAGGATAGGGAAGCCTGGCGTGCTGCAGCCCATGGGGGCTCAAAGAGTCAGACACAACTGAGCAACTGAACAATGACAACAACCACCTTTCCTCTTTGGTAACCATAAGTCTGTTTCTAAGTCTGTGAGTCTGTTTCTGTTTTGTATCAAACTGCAGTAGAAATGGGGTTGAACCTGGGAGCCTCCTCACATGGGGGAGACACAACTGAGTGACTGAACTGACTGACTAAACAAACAGCATAGCCCTACAAACTCTCTAGAGAAAGATTTGAAATGCACAGAGACATCTATTTTAGCCTTCATGGACATACAGGGTCAGTCGAATGGCCCTCACGAAAGCACAAAATAGAAATTATATCTCCAAACATTTCTGTTTCCCTGAGACTGAACTGATAATTTGATAAACAAAACATAGGCTCTCAGCTTCTCATGAAATTGCCCTGACCCCCAATTTATCTTGGTCTACACAAACATGGAGCTTCCTGGTGGCTCAGATGGTAAAGAGTCTGCCTGCAATGCAGGAGACACAGGTTCAATCCCTGCATCAGGAAGATCCCCTGGAGAAGGAAATGGCGACCCACTCCAGTACTCTTGCCTGGAAAATCCCACGGACGGAGGAGCCTGGTGGGCTACAGTCCATGGGGTTGCAAAGAGTTGGACACGACTGAGTGATGAACACTTTCACTTTCACGCAAATATACTTTTCTTCTGTCCTTTAATGTGTTTTTGGTTGTGTTGTCCAAGGTCAGGGGTACACACAGGTAGATTCGGATGACACTGAAGTGTATCTCAGAGCTGAAGAGACCTCCCATTGCCTCCATTCAGGTGATGGGTTTGTCTGACTCCAGAAGACCCAGAAGGTCTTTGTCATGTTTTTTAATGTGGCGCCTAGAAGCAATATTCTATTAATTCCATGCAGTGGGAGGGCCTTGTATCAAGGGAATCAGAGGCCTCCTAATACAGAGCAGTAGCCCACCAGGCTCCGCTGTCCAGGGGATTCTCCAGGCAAGGAATTCTCCAGGCAATAATACCAGAGTGGGTAGCCATTCCCTTCTCCAGGAATCTTCCCAACCCAAGGATCAAATCTGGGTCTCCTGCATTGCAGGCAGATTCTTTACTGTCTGAGCCACCAAGGAAGCCCATAAGAATAGAACTCGGGGCAAATAAATTTTGATTGAAGACGAGAGAAAAATCAAGATATCCATAAGATACTCACTGTCTAGAGTGGGCATCATTAGAGGTCAGCATTCTGGGTGGGAGGGAGGTAGGAGGGGAAACAGCCTCTTGTGGGTGCCCAGTAACAAGTGATACACATACTGGTCACTCAAAGGAACAAGGGGCACCCAGAGGCATGTTGGTTTGTGTTTCCTGATTTCCTGGGGACCACAATCATTAGCATTTGTCAATTTCCATGGTGTAAATTCTCCCACTGGGGCCCACTTCAATCTACCCACAGGAGGTCACTGGATGTGGGGATGGGAAGAGATGGACACAGTTGGTTCTCAGAGGGTTAGAGGATGGACCAGCCCAGTCCACCACCAGCAAAGGAAGTAAGAACTGAAGGGAAACTGGAAACCGGGTAGGGACCCTGAAACCTGTTTCCCACGGGTGGGAATTAGCTCTATTAGGGCCTTCAACATTGACAGAACTGGGCTTTATTGATCATGTATATTAGGACATTGAATGGAGCTTCTTTCTCTCCACTTGCATTTATGAAATTCTTAGAAATTTAAAAATTCATGAAGAGCACAGACTAAATTAAATCCAAACCTCAAAGGGCTGTTCATTTGCTTCCTGTTGTGACCCTACTGCATTAAATATGGCAGGAAATTATCAAGGCACCGATTTGGATTCAGATGCACTTTAGTTATGCCCAGACTTGTTGTTGATGGCATCCACAGAGCAAAGATTATCACCTCATCACTCTGAGACTTGCTGGTTGCCATTAGTTCTCCCTCCATCACCTCTTTCCCTCTCCTTTCCTTCTCTCTCTCTTGGTTCTCTCTCTGAGGGGCTCCCTCCATCTCTTCTCCATTTTTCTTTCTTGGTCTCTGTCCACATGCCTCTCAATCTCTCCGACTCTCTCTTCCCCAGTTCACCTCTTCTGGTCCCCTGATCATTTACTTCCCTCATCTCCTCCTCTCTCTCTCCCTTCTCAGTCTTCTCTCAGTTTCTCAATAAGGCAAGGATTTATATACTTATCCTCATAAACTACCTGGAAACCCAGGCTCTGGTTTCCAATTCTGTTTACCAGAGTGAGTGACAAGCCAAACTATAAGGGAAGCAGAAAGAAGCTGATGAATCTGAGCACAACAAATATACTACCTATTACAAAATTCTGAACAAAGCTCAGAGCACATTTAAAAATTGTGCATTACCCATACAGACTTAATATGATGTACCAAAAACAAATGTGGCAGAACAGAAAGAATGTATAGCCACAAGGGAGCAGATTACTAACCATTTAAATAAAGTTAGCTGAAAATGCTGCAATAAGAATTCTTAGTGGTATTTCTGTTTTATTTGCTGGTTTCCCCTTGCCCTGGTATGTACTAGCCAAGCTCTGAAATTCTTACCTATCAGAAGATTCAGGGGAGAAAAGTAAATTAGACCCAAAGACTGAAAAGCATAAGGCACAAAATGAGGGCAGTTTTTTTTGTTTGTTTGTTTTTTAATTTTTCAATAAGGGCCATTTTTTAAATCTTTATTGAATTTGTTACATTATTGCCTATGTTTTATGTTCTGGTTTTTTGCTTATGAGGCATGTGGAATATGAGCTCCCTGATCAAGGATCGAACCTGTACCCTCTGCACTGGAAGGCAAAGTCTCAAGTGCTAGACCACCAGGGAAGTCCCAATGAGTGCATTAAAAAAAATAAATATTCTAAGATTTAGGGGGTAGGGGGAAAAAAAAGCAGCTGTGAGGGATGAGAAAAAATAATAGAAAACCTATTAAAGATATAGATAATGTCAAGGTCAAGTACTCCTTTCCACCTGACAGAGACCGTGCAGCCAACATACGCTGAATAGAAAGAAAATAATATGGCTCTAAATGTGACAACTCTTTGGGAGCCAATTCTTTATTCACAGAATCATTCTGCAATGCAGGGGTCCCAGGGAAAATTAACTCAAAATGCTGTCCCCTGAGAATAATGAAAAAGGAAAAACTGAATTTCTGATACCCACAGATTTTTCAGAGGAAAAACAAATAGATTTCGAACCTGAAACCATCAAAATATAGGAAATTTTATAAAGAATTTTTTTCCAAAGATAAAGGCAAAGCATGTCCTCCGTGTTCTTCTGATAAATGAAAATGAAAGCTGCATTTATAGCCCTTAGAATCATTTGACAAATACGTCAATAATAATTAGCCACTACCATTACTTCATTGGCCTCCCACAGTCAGAAAAATATTAAAATTTCTCATGTGATCTCTTTGTTTTAACACACTTGTTCTTATTTAGCATGTTATCAGGAGGCTGTAAGCAAACAGCTAGTTAGCTAGCTGTCACAGTCAACATTTAACATCTTTGAAGTTAATGATGCTAAGTGGAAAGTCTAAAAAACCTATAATTAAAGAGTGCATTTTAATAAAACAACAGAAGAAGTATTTTACATTTCAAGCAAAGTGCTATGAATAACTCAGGAGACTACAGGGTCTCCCATGTGAAGTGCTATTTATCATTATATCAGTGTATTCATTGCTAGAAATTCATTTATTCACACTTAAAGATCATCAGGAATATTCGTATGCTTAATTACTGCTAGGGTCTGAAGATTTGTTGCTGCTGCTGCTGCTGCTGCTGTTGTTCAGTCATTAAGTCGTGTCTGACTCTTTGCAGCCCCATGGACTGCAGCTCACCAGGCTTCCCTGTCCATCACTGTCTCCTGGAGTTTGCTCAAACTCACGTTCATTGAGTTGGCGATGCCATCCAACCATCTCATCCCCTGTCACCCCTTTCTTCTCCTCCCCTCAATCTTTCTCAGCATCAGGGTCTTTTAAAATAAGTCAGTTCTTCAAATTAGCTAGCCAAACTACTGGAGCTTCAGCTTCAGCTTCAGCTTCAGTCCTTCCAGTGAATATTCAGGATATTAGGATTGACTGATTTGATCTACATGCTGTCCAAGGGACTCTCAAGAGTCTTCTCCAACACCACAGTTTAAAAGCATCAATTCTTCGGTGTTCAGCTTTCTTTATAGTGCAGCTCTCACATCCATACATGACTACTGGAAAAACCATAGCTTTGACTAGATGGACCTTTGTCGGCAAAGTAATGTCTCTGCCTTTTAATATGCTGTCTAGGTTGGTCATAGCTTTTCTTCCAAGGAGCAAGTGTCTTTTAACTTCCTGGTTGCAGTCACCATCCACAGTGATTTTGGAGCCCAAGAAAATAAAAGGTTTGTGTCTTTCCTGAATTCAAACGTGACGGGGTTTGGAGGTGAAATTGATTAGGTCATGAGGGTAGAACCCTCGAGAATGGGACTGAGAAAGCAAGGTAAGTCAGTCTTGGTTCAACTACCATTTCATTTGGTCCATTTCTCAAAGTAAATGTATTTAAAGGGTCTGCACTGCCAGAGCTCTAGGGGGGCCCCCCTTCAGCTCCCTGAAGTATGTGCCGCTACCTCTTCCCCCTCCTACCCTCCATTGCACACGTTCCTGTAGGGTCAGTGCGGCTTCTGTTCACCAGACACCCGTGGGGAGGCTCAGCAGATTTAGCAAATAAAAACACAGTATGTGCAGCTGAATTGGAATTGAAAAGAAAATAAACAACACACAATTTTTTTTTTTAGGTTAAATGTAAATTTCAGATAAACAGTGGACACTTTTTTTAGGGTAAGTACAGAGCAGAGTTATACCAACACAATTACTCATTGTTTATCTGAAGCTCAAATTCAAATGGACACCCTGTGTTCTATCTGGCAATCCTGCCAAAGGAAAGCTGTGGGAAACTGTACATAGTCCAGGGTCCTGATCCTGGCTACCCGCCTCTTCTTCCCACTCTGGGACTCTGGAAATGACAAAAGGGATATGTGCGCTTAAATAACAAGTGATTGTCAAAGTGCCAAAAGATGAAAAGAAAGCACCACGCAGAACCGGAATCTTGAGATAGAAAGGAAGTCAACTCACGTGAACAGAGGAACTCCTAATCTCCAGCAGGACCTAAGAAGACTTCCAGGAAATACCACGGTGCCTCTGGGGCTACTGCAAGGTCAGAAGCGGCCCATGCCGTGATGAGCAAGAGAACGAAGGCCTTGCGGATTAGCTGGGGGACCCCCTTCAGAACCTCTAAACAGTGGTGCCCACCACCCTCACCCTGGGTTAGGCAGCAGAAGCATCTGCTCCTGGGATGTCCACCAGCACTTAGACCAGAGAGAGCGGGAGGTACCCAGGTTGACTGTTGATACCCAGGAGGCACAAGAAAACAACACCCCTGCTGTATACCCAAACCCATCGTCTTCAGTCAATAGACTGCAGGCACGGAAAGCCAAACAGCAACCACAGATAGAAGACTCCAGGCTCACAGGATGACCTAATGAACAAGAACCTCAGGAAAAGCAACATCAACACCAGGAATCACCAAAGAGCTGTGTGGGTCCTATACGCTCCTTTAGCTCTTATCTGTTTTGTAGTTGTACTGCTGTAATGAGTGGGGTCACATTGTGTTGTTATATATTCGTCATTTATTGCTGGTGAATAGAAAATCACTGACTTTTACACATTTATTTCATAATTTGTAACCTGACTGAACTCATTTCCTCCAAAAACTTGTAGTTGATTATCTTGTGTTTTGGGGGCCAAAACACAACATGAAGTGAAGTGAAGTCGCTCAGTCGTGTCTGACTCTTTGCCACACGTGGACTGTAGCCCACAAATCTCCTCCGTCCATGGGATTCTCCAGGCAAGAATACTGGAGTGGGTTGCCATTTCCTTCTCCAGGGGATCTTCCCGACCCAGGGATCAAACCCAGGTCTCCCACATTGCAGGCAGGCGCTTTAACCTCTGCACCACCAAGGAAGCCCCATAATGAAAACACACCATAATGAGGAATAATTTTACATTCTCTGCTTCAACATTTGTATTTTCTTATCTCCTTTCCTATCTGATTGCATTGCTTGTGCTCAGTGCTCAGTTGTGTCCAACTCTTTGCAATCCCATGGACTGTAGCCCGCCAGGCTCCTCTGTCCATGGAAGTCTCCAGGCAAGAATACTGGAGTGGGTTGCCATTTCCTACTCTAGAATTGCATTGCTTAAAATTTTGTCAAAATACAGCATCAAATCACACTGGGAAAGCCAGTATCCTTTTCCCACTTCAGTGGCCAAAGAAGAGTTACCATCCCCCACATTTCCCGTGGTTACATTCTTTCAGGGCTTCCTAGCTGGAACTAAGGGTAAAGAACCCACCTGCCAATGCAGGAGACATAAGAGATGCTGGTTTGATGTCTGGACTCTGAAGAGCCCCTGGAGGAGGGCGCAGAAACCCACTCCAGTATTCTCGCCTAGAGAATCCCATGGACAGAGGAGCCTGGGGGCTATAGTCCATGGGGTCGCAAAGAATCAGACACGACTGAAGTGACTTAGCGCAGCACACATGGGGAACATATGCTGTATCTGTGTTCACCTGTGAGGCTACTCCATCCCCACCTGGGCTTGAATCACTCTCTCCCTGCTCCCTCTTTGGAAACACACAATCTGTCTAGACGGGCATCTCCATCTGCAGGTGAAGTGAGATGAAGCTGGAATGCCCATACTTCCAGATGGCCCCGCTGAGTATTAAACAGCATGTAAGTTCCAGTTATAAAGAAAGCAGCTCCAGATGCTAAATGCACCACCTTTTATGGGGAAGTTTGTTGTGAAAGTCCACTTTGGCCTGCCATGCTCTATCACCAGGGCTTCCCAGGAGGCTCAGCAGTAAAGAATCTGCCTGAGGAGGCAGGAGGCGCAAGAGACAGGAGTTCAGTCTCTGGGTCAGGAAGATCTCCTGTAGGAGGAAATGGTAACCCACTCCAGTATTCTTGCCTGGGAAATCCCATGGACAGAAGAGCCTTGTGGACAACAGTCCATGGGGCAGCAAAGTGTCAGACATGACTGAGCGACTGAGCACGCACATTCCAATGCCACTATTCCTACTATTTGTGACCATATTTTTCATTACTGCTCTCAAGTCAGGAAAATCAGTGACTAGTCTCAACCCTGTGTCTGTTGATACTAGCATCTGTGTGTGGTATATGCCTCCCACACACCTGCACAAGGTCCTGTCCTCGAGTTAACTCCTAAAATGACCCAGCCCATGTTCTCTAACACACTGCTTTGTATGTCCACAGATCTCAAGCATTGACAGCAAATATTTTTTATATCCTCAAATAAAATATGCTCATTATAGAGTCTTTTCTGGAAACAGAAAGATATTTAAATCTATTCAAAATTCAGTATCAGGTCAAAAATTGGGGAAAGTAAGTTCCTTCTGAAGTGAATAAATTTTAGTAAGAACTCTCTTCCTGTGTTCTATTGGGTTTTAAATCAACATAAATTTTTTTGGACTCCAAAATCACTGCAGATGGTGACTGCAGCCATGAAATTAAAAGACGCTTACTCCTTGGAAGGAAAGTTATGACCAACCTAGATAGTATATTGAAAAGCAGAGACATTACTTTGCCAACAAAGGTCCATCTAGTCAACGCTATGGTTTTTCCAGTGATCATGTATGGGTGTGAGAATTGGACTGTGAAGAAAGCTGAGTGCCAAAGAATTGATGCTTTTGAACTGTGGTGTTGGAGAAGACTCTTGAGAGTCCCTTGGACTGCAAGGAGATCCAACCAGTCCATTCTGAAGGAGATCAGCCCTGGGATTTCTTTGGAAGGAATGATGCTAAAGCTGAAACTCCAGTACTTTGGCCACCTCATGCAAAGAGTTGACTCATTGGAAAAGACTCTGATGTTGGGAGGGATTGGGGCAGGAGGAAAAGGGGACAACAGAGGATAAGATGGCCGGATGGCATCACCGACTCGATGGATGTGAGTCTGAGTGAACTCCAGGAGTTGGTGATGGACAGGGAGGCCTGGCATGCTGCGATTCATGGGGTCGCAAAGAGTCGGACACGACTGAGCGACTGAACTGAACTTAATTGAACTTTGTTCACAAAAACACCTTCTGAAATGTTCGCTTCTGCTGCTAAGTTGTTTCAGCTGTGTCTGACACTTTGCAACCCCATGGACTATGGCCCACCAGGCTCCTCTATCCATGGGACTCTCCAGACGAGTACACTGGAGTGGGTTGCCATGCCCTCCTCTGGGCATCTTCCTGAAATGTTTGCTACTTGTTTGGTTTGATCAGTTTGCTTTCCAGTTGTTACTTGTTTTGCATTTAGCTCCAGTGAAAAACTGCTTAACAGTTTTACAACTATCAGCATTCTTTGAACAACCCAAAATCCATGGTGGGGCTCACACACCGTATTCTTACAGGCTTTCCCCAGGTCCAAACAGGAGGTGACACACACAGGCATTGCGTCCAGGGAATGTCCTTCAGCGCTTTGCCCCAGGTAGAGAAAAGAAACTAGATTTGAATGCAGGATGAAACTAACAACAATGGGAGCCCTTCATTCTAACGAAAATTATTCAAAAGAGAATAAAATGTTAGCTTTTTCATAAAACCTATTTAAAAGTCCTTCCTAAATGGCAGGTGCTATGCTTGGTCCAAAATACAAGGGTTTCTCTAACTCTAACTTGGTGTTGCTGTTCAGTCGCTAAATCGTGTCTGGCTCTTTTTCCACCCCATGGATTGAAGCAAGCCAGGCTTGCTTGTCTTTCACTATCTCCCGGAATTTGCTCAGATGCATGTCCGTTGAGTCGGTGATGCTAATTAGAACTGTGCAAAAGAGAACTAAGTATCAGCCTTTCCATAAAACACATCCCCGTGGGCCGTCATAGAAGACAGGCCCTCTGTCGGGCTCCAGGCTGTACAGGGATCAAGAAGCTGCCATTCAGAAAGCAGCCAGGAGCCTGGTGGGGATGGTGGTAAACGTACTCTGCCACAAGCAGAGAGAATGCACTAGATATCATGGGATTAAGTTACGAATGCATCATATTCATTCTGACTATCAGAAATTTTGAGAAAAACCACTCTTCAGATCGTGTGGTCCAAATAATTCAAAGAGAATAAAGAAGCGAAGTAGGTATTTAACACTTAAGAAATGAAAGTGCCCTTGAAGTAGCGCTAACAGGATGATGAGAAGAGCTCCAAATGGGAACAGTGATAACAGCTCTGCACGTGGACGGATGTGGTTTTTCTAACATTATCATCCATTACGACTCATCACAAACTTCTGTCTAAGAGGTTACCCAAGTGAGGATTTGCTCTCAAAACGCTGCCTTCAAGCACCACTCAAGACTCCCAATTTTTAGCTCAGTAATGCTGAATTTCAGCTGGCACCACTTTCCCCTCACCAATGGCTCCACGCTGTCCTTGGCACTTTTCTCCTCGCTACGTGATCAAGGAAAAGATACACGAGTGAGCCAATCGGCACATTTGAAATGAAATATATGAGAAAGCCACCGTTAGAGACAGCAACAAGTCTCATTTGCTCCCCAGACAAATTGAATTCCTTGGTGAGAATACATAGGTGAGATAATCAAACATATGTAAAGTGTCTGAGCTGATTTCTTCAAAACAAATGCTCCAAACAAATAGGATTGCCAACTTTCCTCTGCTCATTTGCTAAAAAAGAGCCATGTCTGCAATCTGAGAACATTAAAAAGGCCCAATTTGGATTTACCAAAGGCCTCATGCAGCAGGGAACAAAAGGCAAGCGTAATACATCTTATTTAAATTGATACAACTTCTGTTTGAGCACAACCCCAGCCTGACATTGCAGATTTTGGAGACTGTAAGTAAGATTCTGAGAAGTCAGTAAGATAGAAAAATAGAAGACCATCATGTTTTTTTTTCACGTAATCTATCATTAATTTATCTGTATTAGGAAAAAAAAACTGTGAAAATAACTGCACACTAAAATTATGCTTTGACCATCAGCGTTTTACTTCAAAAACACTACTAAAGTGAACATATAATAAATAAAATAAATAAATGTATTCCTCCTTCAGGGTGGTAATCAGTTACTGAGACTCCCCTGGTGGCTCAGACAGTAAGGAGTGTGTCTGCAATGCAGGAGACCCAGGTTTGATCCCTGGGTTGGGAAGATCCCCTGTAGAAGGAAATGGCAACCCTCTCCAGTGTTCTAGCCTGGGGAATTCCATGGACGGAGGAGCCAGGCGGACTTCAGTCCATGGGATCGCAAAGAGTCAGACATGACCTAGCAACTTCACTTTCTTTTCTTTCTCTCTTTTCAGTTATTGTACTCATAGGCTCCAATGTGGAGGGTAACTGCATGCCAACTGCTGCTGCTAAGTCGCTTCAGTCGTGTCCGACTCTGTGTGACCCCACAGACGGCAGCCCACCAGGCTCCGCCATCCCTGGGATTCTCCAGGCAAGAACACTGGAGTGGGTTGCCATTTCCTTCTCCAATGCCTTTAAGTGAAAAGTGAAAGTGAAGTCGCTCAGTCGTGTCCGACTCTTAGTGACCCCGTGGACTGCAGCCCACCAGGCCCCTCCATCCATGGGATTTTCCCGGCAAGAGCACTGGAGTGGGGGCCATTGCCTTCTCCAGCATGCCAGTTGAACTGGTCCAAAAATAAGCAGCCGTGAAGCTCAGGTGCTCTTGTCTATTCCCACATCTGGCAGGAGAAAGTGGCCACCCTTCCACCACTCCGTGGGGAGAGCCCACCTAGGAAGGCTTACGAGGAGCAGGGGTGGGGCTGTGGCTGCTATGCCAGCGTCCTTGACGATCACCTCCCATCTCACACAAGCCTTGAACACAACTTCTTTTTTTCAACTTATCTCTCAGACCTGGCAAGTGTCAGTCCTTCTTATGCCAAAGCTCACACTGCCCCCACTGCCACACACTGCCTGCCCTTCCACAAAGTCCTCTCCTGGACTCACTAAGAGATTACGGTAGAAATCCTGTGTGTTCCTCTTCAGCCTCACGGAGTGGCATATAAGCCAGCACTGGCAGACCAGCTGCCAGATCCCCAGGAAAGAAGCTAGAAGTGCCCTGGCCCAAATCCTCCACAGGCAGCCCTCCCTAGGAATCCACTGCCCTTGGCCTGCATATCACTCATGATGTCCTCAACTTCAGCCTTGGACAGAAGGTGCTCCTTCTTCACACACCCTTTTGCCTCAGTTTATCCAACCTGAGAAATGGGACTATCTCACCTTGCTTGAGGCTTTTCCCCAGGCTCTGGCCATAGTAGCTACTCTACCTACATCTAGGGCTTTTTTTATACTGATGTACTGCACAATTGCACTCATCTCACATGCTCGTAAAGTAATGCTCAAAATTCTCCAAGCCAGGCTTCAGCAGTATGTCAACCGTGAACTTCCAGATGTTCAAGCTGGTTTTAGAAAAGGCAGAGGAACCAGAGATCAAATTGCCAACATCCGCTGGATCACCGAAAAAGCAAGAGAGTTCCAGAAAAACATCTATTTCTGCTTTATTGACTATGCCAAAGCCTTTGACTGTGTGGATCATAATAAACTGTGGAAAATTCTGAAAGAGATGGGAATACCAGACCACCTGACATGCCTCTTGAGAAACCTGTATGCAGGTCAGGAAGCAAAACAGTTAGAACTGGACATGGAACAACAGACTGGTTCCAAATAGGAAAAGGAGAACATCAAGGCTGTATATTGTCACCACGCTTATTTATCTTATATGCAGAGTACATCATGAGAAATGCTGGGCTGGAGGAAGCACAGGCTGGAATCAAGATTGTCGGGAGAAATGTCAATAACCGCAGATATGCAGATGACACCACCCTTACGGCAGAAAATGAAGAAAAACTAAAGAGCCTCTTGATGAAAGTTGAAAGAAGAGAGTAAAAAAGTTGGCTTAAAGCTCAACATTCAGAAAACTAAGATCATGGCAGCTGGTCCCATCACTTCAATGCAAATAGATCGGGAAACAGTGGACACAGTGTCAGAGTTTATTTTGGGGGGGCTCCAAAATCACTGCAGATCATGACTGCAGCCAGGAAATTAAAAGGCGCTTACTACTTAGAAGGGAAGTTATGACCAACCTAGACAGCATATTAAAAAGCAGAGACGTTACTTTGCCAACAAAGGTCCATCTAGTCAAGGCTATGGTTTTTCCAGTGGTCATGTATGGATGTGAGAGTTGGACCATAAATAAAGCTGAGTGCTGAAGAACTGAAGCTTTTGAACTGTGGTATTGCAGAGGATTCCTGAGAGTCCCTTGGACTGCAAGCAGATCCAACCAGTCCATCCTAAAGGAGATCAGTCCTCGGTGTTCATTGGAAGGACTGATACGGAAGTTGAAACTCCAATACTTTGGCCACCTGAGGCGAAGAGCTGACTCATCTGAAAAGACCCTGATGCTGGGAAAGATTGAGGGCAGGAGGAGAAGGGGACGACAGAGGATGAGATGGTTGGATGGCATCACTGATTGATGGACATAGGTTTGGGTGGACTCTGGGCATTGGTGATGGACAGACAGGGAGGCCTGGCATGCTGCGGTTCATGGCATTGCAAAGAGTCAGACACAACTGAGCGACTGAACTGAACTGAACTGAACTAGGTTGTACAGAGCTTCCCAGGTGGCTCAGTGGTAAAGAAGCTGCCTGCCAATGCAGGAGACCTGGGTTCAATCCCTCGGTCAGGAAGATCCCCTGCAGACAGAAATGGAAAACCACTCCAATATTCTTGACTGGGAAATCCCAAGGACAGAGGAGCCTGGTGGGCTATAGTTCATGGAATCTCAAAGAGTCGGATAAGCCTTAGTGACTAAATAACAACAACCTAGATTGTCTATACAATTCAACGACATGGATAGATGGAAATACAGGTAAAACACTTAAGGAAGTAAAAGTTTCATGCTTATGCTCAGTCACGTCTGACTCTGAGACTCCATGGACTATAGCTTGCCAGGCTTATCTGTCCATGGACTTTTCCAGGCAAGAAATACTGCAGTGGGTTGCCATTTCCTACTCCAGGGGATCTTCCCAACCCAGGGATCAAAGCTGAGTCTCCTGCATTGGCAGAGAGATTCTTTACTACTGATCCACCAGAGAAGCCCTGTAAAAGTTTATGAACAGGAAATAAGCAGTGGCAACTTCTCTTAACTAAAGCCAGGTTCAGATTTCTAACAACGTTCATGTTTCATTTTAATCTGATCACCTTTAAATTGCCACTGCCAAAAAAGTAACGTTAAACTAGAAGGAAAAAATGAAAAGAAGCACAAAAATAAATATAAAAGGGAAGAAAAAAATTTTTATTGTCACTGATATGTTGTCCATCAGAAAAGGACAAAAGTATCCTAACTTCTTATAGATAGATAAATTGGTTAGTCCTACAATCATGAATTGAGATCTTTATTCAATATATTTATCAATCAGAGAAGAAACCACATATACAATTAATTGATTCGCCAATAGTGGCCCTCAATTTATGGACATCTGCACTCTTTCTTGGTGAATCTGTGGTCAATCTTTCTGGAATATAGACAAAAGGCACAGTGCAACTTTGATAAAGTCTCATCAGTTCTTTTGGAAAGTTCTTGTAGTCATTCAACAGCTACTTATGAAATGTATCAGATACTTTCCTAGGCACTGGAGCTCCATAAGTAAAAGTCAGATAAACAGATCTGCTTGTATGGTGTGCGAAAAAGACAATAAACAACATAAGAAGTAACTGTTACACTAAGCTGGAAAGTGACAAGACTTTTCTCCACAGACTGTTCTCCATGGAGAACAGCAATCTCGCGTTGACCACCTCTTATGCACCAGACTTTGCATACGTATCACCAAGAAGGCAGTACTGACATCTTTTCTGGAGGAGAAAACTTAGGCTCAGGAAAATGAAGAAACTTGCTAAAATTCATACAAATGGGAAGTTGATTCACAAGCCAAGACTGAAAGGCCCATCTTGATAATATAGTGTGTTTGTGTAATCGTTACACTGTTAAATTCTTGGGAAATCCTAAAGAGACCTCACTAACCATCTGAACAGGAAAACCAGGTTCCAGGCCTACTGCAGTCTGAATAAGAGATGAACACAAGGGAACCAGACATCAAATGACCCAATGGTCCTCAATATCCCAAATACCCAGGCTCCTCCTCGCTGTCTCCTTGGTATCTGCAACATCCAAATTCTACTTGCTTCTCATCTTTACAGAAAGCTTTACTTAAAAGAAAATAGCATAAAAGAGACTGCCTTTAAAAGCAGACTGCCTTATCTCTTCTTACCAAAACACAGGAGAAACCAAGACATCCCTTAGTAGGCAACCGGATAAATAAACCAACATCCATCCAGACAGTGAAATGTTATTCAGGGCTAAAAGGAAATGAGTTAACAAACCAAAAAGACTCAGAAGAACCTTAAATACATATTTAAATGCCTCTCCCATAAGTGAAAGAATCTACTTTGCAAAGACTACATTCCATATGAGCCTCACTATATGAAACTGTGGAAGTGGTTAAACTGTGGAGACAGAAAGAAGATCCATGGATGGCAGGCGTTAAGCAAGAAGGCAGGATAAACAATGGAGCACAGAGGATTTGTTAAGGCAGAGTAACTACCCCACATGGTACGTCAGTGATGGACACACACCATTACACATTTGCCCAAACCCGTAGAAAGTAAACCAAGAGTGAACCCTAACATAAACTGTGGACTTCAGGCGTTCATGATGCATTAAGGTAGGTTCACAGGTGTAACAAGCGTCCCCTCTGGTGGGGGATGTTGATGGCAGGGGAGGTTGTAGGTATATAGCGGGGTGAGGGAGTATACGACAAACTGCTGTGCTTTCCATGTAATTCTGCTGTTCACCCAAAACTGCTTGAATATAAAGATGATGAATATAAATATATCTGGGCTTCCCTTGTGGCTCAGCTAGTAAAGTATCTGCCTGCAATGTGGGAGACCTGGGTTCGATCCCTGGGTTGGGAAGATCCCCTGGAGAAGAGAAAGGCTTCCCACTCCAGTATTCTGGCCTGGAGACGTCCATGGACTGTATAGACCATGGGGTCACAAAGAGTTGGACATGACTGAGCGACTTTCACATAAATATATCTATATAGAATATCTATATATAATATCTATATATATATGCTTGTGCGCTAAGTCACTTCAGTCATGTCCAACTCTTTGTGACCCTATGGACCACTCCTCTGTCCATGGGATTCTCTAGGGAAGAATACTGGAATGGATTTCCGTGCCCTCCTCCAGGGGATCTTCCCAACCCAAGGATCCAGTCTGCATCTCTGGGGTCTCCTGCATTGGGAGGGGAGTTCTTTACCACTAGCACCCCCAGGGAGGCCCATAAATACAGCCTTCCCTGGTGCCTCAGCAGTAAAGAATCTGCCTGCTATGCAGGAGCCGCAGGAGACATGGGTTTTGATCCCTGCGTCAGGCAGATCCCCTGGAAGAAGGCATGGCAACCCACTCCAGTATTCTTGCCTGGATGGAGAATTCCATGTACAGAGGAACCTGGTGGGCTACAGTCCATGGAGAAGCAAAGAGTCGGACACAACTGAAGTGACTTAGCTCTCACACACATGTGTATAAATATATCTATATATAAAACGTGTACACATATAGCAAATGTTAAGAGGCATACTGTCATCACCACTATTAACATTTATTTTAAAAATTTACCATTTTTCAAAACAGCTTCCCTCTGCCTTACCCCCATGTATGTGCCCCATTTGATTATTGCAAGATTCTTCTGGAATGATGCCATGGTAACACTGATAATTAATTATGAACATAGTTATTTCTGTGGGGAAAATATCAGTGCAGTCTGTTTATAAAACAGAACTGAAAGCCTCAGAACAAGGGAGCAAGAAGAGAAAAATCTCATTAGGCCTGACAGTCCTTGATAGTGGGATTAACGTTACTTTCCTCCCAACTACGAATATGTCAAGTTAAGTCCACATCGTTGTATTTCTCAGAAACGTGTGCTAAGTCCTTGCAAGGCCCTCTTCCCATGCCACCGTGTCCGTAACTCCTAGGAAACAAAGATGAAAAATGTAACCAGATGATGTCTTGGATGCAACGTCAGCAAAAGGCCAGCTCCTCATGAAGTGACACGCCCGCCAGCAGCAGCTCAGCACTGACCTTTAGAGAAATGAACATTTTCTAGCAGCGAACCAACAAATTCTCCGATCTTATCTCTCAGTGCACTGAGATTCAGTGTAACAGATGTAGGGTCAACACAAATTTGGAATTAGCATCTGTTTCTGGTGTGTGCTAAATATTCTGCCTATTTTCAGTTGAAGTTTAAAAATACATTTTTATAGAGACACAGACATAGAGAATAAATGTACAGATACCAAGAGGAGAGAGGGGTAGACTAGGAGATTGGGATTAACATATATACACTATTGATACTATGCATAAAATATTAATAGATGATGAAATGACTCATTTGAAAAGACCCTGATGCTGGGAAAGATTGAAGGCGGGAGGAGAAGGGGAAGACAGAGGGTAAGATGGTTGGATGGCAACACCGACTCAACGGACATGAATTTGAGTAAACTCCGGGAGTTGGTGATGGACAGGGAGGCCTGGCGTGCTGCAGTCCATGGCGTTGTAAAGAGTGGGACACGACTGAGCGCTGAACTGAACTGAACTGAATGAGGACCTACTGTATAGCAGAGGGAATTTTGCTCAATACTCTGCGGTGACCTAAAAAGGAATGAAATCCAAAAAAGAGGGGATATATGTATACACACAGCTGATTCAGTTTCCTGTACAGCCAAAACTAACACACCACTGTAAAACAACAGTACGTCAATAAAAAAGGAAAACTATACATTTTTTTAATGAGTAGATCATGTTCTTGTTTGAATCTGTACTTACAAATGTCCGCCACAAAGATTGAATTTAACTATCCTTCTTTTAATAAAACCAAATTAAATCAACAACAATACACAGAGCTCCTTCCTTTTCCATAATCGCCCAAGTCTTATAGGAATAATAATAAAAGAAATGTAAAGGATAGTCCCTGACCTCAAAGTGCTTACTCATGGAGGCTGAGAAAGAGACCAAAGGATATCAAGAAGTTAATCTTTTCACTCTCAGACTCAAGACAACTATAAAAATAGAACTTCAAGGCAGTACTTATATATAACATTCACTCTAAAACTGGCAAGGTATATAACGAAAGCTGTGTACCTTTATGTACAGTCTTCCTGCTTCCCAAGTAAGTTGCCAAAGCCTGGACCCTTGATCAGAACAGAATGGATGCGGCAGACACACTGATTCAGTGCTTCCCCAACCGGCCTGCTCATCACGCTCCCCTGAGAAGCTTTCTCATCACCCTGCTCCATGCCTCAGGCCTCTGATTTTCTCTGATTACTAGGTCTCTCATGAGTCAGCTTCCGCCAATTCCCCTTCTCTGCTGGCCTCCACCAACCCAATCTTTGCATAACACTTTAGAGTTTGCAAACTTTCTTAAACCTCCCTAGGCACTGTGCAAGATCTATTTCCTGAACAAGTATTTTGTCCAAGAGACTGGCAAATATGAGTTGCATCAGCTTATATACAAAAACTCATGGTTCCCAAGGTATCTACTTAAAATATTCCCATTCTAAGAAATAATAATAAATGCTCCTTTAGGCAGTTTTTACCTTAAAAACTCTTGCGAACTGACTATATATATATATATATATTCATTCTGAAGTGAAAATTAGGAATTTCAGGAAAATAACAATATTTGTACTTATGTGCATATGAAAACCCTTCAGTCGTGTCTGACTCTTTGTGACACCAAGGACTATAGCCTGTCAAGCTCCTCTGCCCATGGAATTCTCCAGGCCAGAATACTGGAGTGGGTAACTGTTCCCTTCTCCAGGGGATCTTCCCAACCCAGGGATCAAATCCAGGTCTCCCGTATTGCAGGCAGATTCTTTATCATCTGAGCCACCAGGGAAGCATGCTGCTGCTGCTGCTGCTGCTAAGTCACTTCAGTCGTGTCCAATTCTGTGTGACCCCATAGACAGCAGCCCACCAGGCTCCACCATCCCTGTGATTCTCCAGGCAAGAACACTGGTGTGGGTTGCCATTTCCTTCTCCATGAACCTACTTCAAAATCAAAGCTGTTCTAGAATACTTCAAAGTGCTGAAATTCTTTTCCATTTCCTTTGAGACTGTCATTATTTCAGGTAAATCCAAAATCTGTGTTCCTTCTGAACCATGGGGCTGCGACACCTTTGGTCCTATCCAGTACACTGGGGTCGCGATGAGATAATTAATTACCCAGTGGCAGTGATTAAACCGCCATCACTAGGAACGAGCAGGCAGGCATGTTCAAGGAGAGGGTCTCTCAATAACAGCTTCACCCAAGAGCAAACACAAGCACTCTCCATGAAACCGTCTCACAAGACAGCAAGTCAATGAGCCAAAGCTAGAAATACTCCGGGTGGGAGAAGCTAACACCTACGGACTCTACTGCCCTGACCTTCACGACTTCCCAAAGCAAGAAGTCTCAGTCTTCCTTCACCTGCAGTAAGGACCATGTCTAGAAATAGAATCTGTGTGTTCCACCATTCAATACGCACTTAATGATTCCCTACTAAGTGTCTGGCCCAGGAGCAAATGCTGGAATATAACGAGGGGACTAGACTGAGCTCACAGTGAAGAAGTTGACATGGTTGAGCAGCAAGCCCATCAATGTCAATTCCAGGATGGGACACCTAAACAGGGAGCCTGTATAAGGCTGAGAAAAGGCCCAGTGGGCATCCTCAGCCAGGATAGTCAAAGGATATTCATCTTTTTTTTTTCTTAGCAGTTCTTGGCAAACTAATATTTTGACATTTAAAAATGGGCAGTAAATGATGGTAAATACATCAGTCTCTCTGAGCGTTACTCTCCATTCTTCCAGTTTGACAATCTATCTTTCTTCCCTAAGCTACTTAGAAGAACCAGGAAGTAACCTTTGAAGGTAATTTTCTTTATATTTCTGTATGTATCTCTGCTCTTCAATTTAATGCACAGAAGATATGTGATTTGTTACTTGAAGACTCAAATGGAATCATTACTTCTGATTTAAAAATTTCCAACATGCCAGTTCAAATGCTACAGTGTAAATTCAAGCTACAAAGGTTCTTCTGAGGATTTACTGACGGTTTTACCTGCCTGAGACTCAATCCTCAGGGTAAAAGTAGGACATGCGTGTACACTGTAAAGTGCAGAAGAAAAGTGTCACATTAGTTAAAGGAAAGCATTCTGTCATCATTCTGCTTACATCACATCAGTGGAGGAGGGCATGGCAACCCATGCCAGTGTTCTTGCCTGGACTATCCCATGGACAGAGGAGCCTGGTGGGCTACAGTCCGTGGGGTCGCAGAGAGTTGGGCACAACTTATCAATGCAACAACAACAAAATAACCGCTCCCATCAGGACCATGGCTGTATGCTCATCTGCAGAAGCTCCAGTGGGGGTGGGGGCAGGGGGGTGCCTTTCCCAGGTTGGGGTGAGCCTGCTGGCACCTCCTTCACGCCTGACAGACACCTCTTCTCTATCGCCACTAGGGCCGGAAGACTAGCAGCCTTAGTACTTCTCTCGGTGCATGTGCGGGACATCTGACATCACCAATATGGGAGCACTTTTAAAAGAAGCAAAACCTAGCTATTGAAATTGGAAGCATATGCTCTCTCTAGTCAATACAACAATCTCCCCACCAGTTGCTGTTGTTCAGTTATCCAACTCTGTGCAATCCCATGGTCCTGTCCTGTTCTTCACTGTCTTCCAGAGTTTCCTCCTTGCCAGTAGTCAACCCAAATCACTGTCCTGAGGCCATTGGTAACCAGCCTGAAGAAGGCTGAATTCTTCAAGTGTCTTTGATTCTTCACTCTTTTTTAAGTGTGTGCGTGCATGCATGCCTGCTAAGTTGCTTCAGTCGTGTCTGACTCTTTGCGACCCTATAGAAGGGATCCCACCAGCCTCCTCTTTCCATGGGATTCTCCAGGCAAGAATACTGGAGTGGGTTGCCATTCCCTTCTCCAAGGGATGTTCCCAACCCAGAGATCCAACCCCAGTCTGTCTCCTGCATTGCCAGGCAGGTTCTTTACCACAAGCATCACCAGAGAAGCCCCTTTTTAAAGTATTCATTTTCCTAATTTACAGATGAGTCCCTGAGAATATTTTTAAAGCCAAAAAAGCCCATGCACACTCTGCTACCAGTTACCAGGAAGGACAATATTCTGAGCAGCCTATCTGAGATAATCACTGCTCATTTATGTTTTAATATGCATGAATAAAAAGGTCCTAAAATAGCCTGGCGCATGAATCCAATATTTGTCTTTTAAATTAGTTAATCTGGTATGGGCTTCCAAATGCAACGCTTTATTAAAAAGAACATCTCATGGTACCATTTTTCTTTCTCCTTATAGCTTCTTGTATTAGGAACTCACAGGGACATGGTATTTCTCTCTGAAACACTTGGAACTGGTCAGTAAGGATACGGAGACAATCAGCATTCACACTTAATAGAAAATGATGAGTTCCGAATGGGAACCGACCGGTGGATATTTAATGCCAGTTGCCAACGCAGGAGACGCAGGTTCAATCCCTAGGCCAGGAAGATCCCCTGGAGAAGCAAATGGCTATTTACTCTGGTGTTCTTGCCTGGAGAATCCCACGGAGAGAGAAGCCAGGTGGGGTACAGTCCATGGCACTGCAGAAAGTCAGACACGACTGCGTGACTAACAACAACCATCTCTCAAGAAAAGCACCATCATTGTTCATATTGAAACGGAGCGGGACCCTATGGCCCTTGAGCCCTCCCTTCCTGTCCTCTGCCTGCCTTCTGTCTGCAGAAAACTGAAGTCAAAGCATAAGCTCAATCACAGAAGTGAGAAATGTGGAAACAGAGGGAAAATGTCAAAGCAGACTGAATGAGAATCATGTAGTCATTGAGCACAGGCAAGGGCCTTCAGCTCTTTCTCCAGGGCTACAGATAATATTCTGAGCTCTATCCTGGGAGCTGTCTTATAGATGCCAAGACACCAGGTGGAAAAGTTAGCTACATGATGACCAGACAGTACCCAGGGCAATTCTGAGAACTGGCCACAAAGAAACGGGGACAAACGGACCCTGGAACTGAAGAGGAACTGTAATCAAGATGACACTGGTCAGACCACTGATGACCAATTTGAAGATGACTGTTGGAGATGTCAGTGCTAATTCTGTATGTTGCCCCACCATCACCACCAGCACCTCTGTCTATAAAAGCTACTCTGGTGGCAAATGTCTGAAGGGAGGTTACTAATAAAGACGGGGTCTGCCAATATCCAGCCAGCACTTCCAGACAGGAGGCATCCGAGCACTATGGGCATGGTTCAGATTCACGCAGGAAATATAAATTCTCGTCCTCACTTCATCGAAGAAGAATATGAGAAGTCAGGGTTTTGATCCGAGTCCCACAGGAAGCAAGAGCTGACAACAGGAGGCTCTCTGTGAAGCCGCTGCCCCTCACCACTGGGTTGACTTGCCTTACTTCCTTGTGTGTGTGAGTCATTCAGTGATGTCTGATTCTTTGCGAGCCCGTGGCCTGTAGCCCATCAGGCTCTTCTGTCCATGGAATTCTCCCAGACAAGAATACTGGAGTGGGTTGCCATTTCCTACTCCAGGGGATCTTCCCAACCCAGGGATGGAACCTGGGACTCCTGTATTACTGGCAGACTCCAGAGTCTGAGTCACCAGGGAAGCCCTCTTGCCTTCATTAATTTCTTGCTGAAACTGTCTGTCCCATGTCAGTCCCACTTTCCCACCACACGGTGGCCTCTTGCTTGTCTCCTGGCTGGTGTTCAGAAACAGAGACACCACTCAATTCTGTGTGTGGATCACTGGGATGTGATGGAGGCAGAGCTGGGTACAGTGATGGACACAAAGCCGCCATCCCAAGTTAACTGCACAGAGGCCAAGGGAACCCTCCCCCCACCGGCCCAGCACAGTTCATCTAACCCTGTAAATCACTTGCAAGTTAATACAATTTAGACTCCAAACGAAAGTAGCCTGCAATATTCAATGAAAGAGCAAAATGTTAGTCACTCAGTCGTATTCAACTCTTCATGACCCCAAGGATGCTCCAAGGACTTTCCCTCTGTCCATGGAATTCTCCAAGCAAGAACAGTGCAGTGAGTGGCCATTCCCTTCTCCTGGACATTTTCCTGACCCAGGGATTGAACCTGGGTCTCCTGCATTGCAGGCAGATTCTCTACCATCTGAGCCACTAGGTAAGCCAATGAACCATCCCTTTCTTCTCCTCAATATTCAATGAGCCATCCCTTTCTTCTCCTCACCTGAACAGTAACAGCTATCTTTAAATTACTGAGTAATTGAAGATTATTCCCACAGCCTTCATACGTTTCCATTGCCTAAAAACATTTTTCCATTGAAATTACCAAAAACTCTGTAGCTAAGATAGTTTGTTACTGTTGTTATTCAGTTACTAAGTCATGTCCAACTCTTTGTGACCCCTTAAACTGTGGCACGCCAGGCTTCCCTGTCCTTTACCATGTCCCATAGTTTGCTCAAACTCATGTCCATTGAGTTGATGATGCCATCTAACCATCTCATCCTCTGTTGCCCCTCTTCTCCTCCTGACTTCAATCTTTCCCAGCATCAGGGTCTTTTCCAGTGAGTCAGTTCTTCACATCAGGTGGTCAAAGTATTGGAGCTTCAACTTCAGCATCAGTCCTTCCAGTGTATATTCAGGATTTTATTCCTTTAGGATTGATCAGTTTGATCTCCTTGCTGTCCAAGGGACTCTCAAGAGTCCAGCACCACAGTTTGAAAGCATCAATTCTTCAGTGCTCAGCCTTCTTTGTGGTCCAACTCTCACATCCATACATGACTACTGGAAAAGCTGCATAGCTTTGACTATCCAGAATTGGGGAGAACCATTTATCACATTCTGCTATCATCAGAGAGTCATGGTCACCTTACATGTGCGATGGGCTATCATGGGTCCCTTGGCCGACTCTTCACTCAGGACAAGAAAGAAGCTGGTCAAAGATGAAGGATGCTGTCCCAGGATGCTCCTGGCTCCTCCCAGCCATCCTTCCTGATCTGCTCAAGTTCACGTGTGCTTTCAACAGATGTGTTCCAGGAGGCAGACATGTCACTAAGCTCTAGCAAAGGATTTCTTTTCCACAGGGTCAGAGAGGTAAGGAGATGAGGGAGGCAGGAAGCGAAAGCAACAGGCACTCCAGAGCTGGGCAGGTCAGCAGCTCTCTCTGGCTCCATGTCTCAGGAACTAAGGTGAACACCAGTATCTTCCCTGTTCTCACGGCAGCCTGAGAAGCCAGGCATCAGCCCTGAAGCCTGAGAGTCCTGGACACTGGGGAGCTACAGGTTGGTTGGCCTCTGCACTCCCATATTTGTTGGTTTGTTTATATGTATACATATAGGCTAGATGATTTTTCGCCCAGATTGGCCTTTCCACAATAGAGAAGGGGTCCAGACTGAGGCAGAAGTTTTCAGGGAAAAGAGTGAAGAAGGAAGCTTTGGCTGCTTGAGGATGATGTTCCTATTCTAACAACAAATATGTCCCTGCTTTGGATGGAAGTGAGGAGTTCAGTTCAGTTCATTTCAGTTCAGTAGCTCAGTCATGTCCGACTCTTTGTGACCCCATGAATTGCAGCATGCCAGGCTTCCCTGTCCATCACCAACTCCTGGTGTTCACTCAAACTCACGTCCATCGAGTCAGTGATGCCATCCAGCCTTCTCATCCTCTGTCATCCCCTTCTCCTCCTGCCCTCAATCCCTCCCAGCATCAGAGTCTTTTCAAATGAGTCAACTCTTTGCATGAGGTGCCCAAAGTACTGGAGTTTCAGCTTTAGCATCATTCCTTCCGAAGAAATCCCAGGACTGATCTCCTTTAGAATGGACCAGTTGGATCTCCTTGCAGTCCAAGGGACTCTCAATAGTCTTCTCCAACACTACAGTTCAAAAGCATCAATTTTTTAGCGCTCAGCTTTCTTCACAGTCCAACTCTCACATCTATACATGACCACAGGAAAAACCATAGCCTTGACTAGAGGGACCTTTGTTGGCAAAGTAATGTCTCTGCTTTTCAATATGCTATCCAGGTTGGTCATAACTTTCCTTCCAAGGAGTAAGCATCTTTTAATTTCACGGCAGCAATCACCATCTGCTGTGATTTTGGAGCACAAAAAATAAAGGCTGACACTGTTTCCACTGTTAGGAGAGGAAATGAAGCCTGGGTAGGACAGAAGATGGCGACTAAGCTGGGACTGGGAACAGGGGCAGGAAGCACTCGTGTACCTGGCCTTGGGCTTGGCTTCGGCTTCTGTCCTTTCATTTCCCTTTGAAACTTGTCAGATAGGAAATGCTCAGAAAGAGGTTTCAGGTGTTCTCAAGCTCTCTGCTGTCAACCAAGGAATCTTACAACACTTAATGCAAAATTACCCCCAATGAAACATCTTATCCATTCATCCAGAACTGAGAAATCATTTCCTGAAATTGGGTTCAATCACTACCCACAGAGCAGAAATTCAGAGCCCACGCTCAAAGATGCATGTGTGTGTATGAGCATGTGTTAGTCACTCCATCGTGTCCAAATCTTTGTGGCCCCATGGACTGTAGTCTGCCAGGCTCCTCTGTCCATGGGATTTTTCCAGGCAAGAATACTGAAGTGGGTTGCCATTCCCTTCTCCAGGGGATCTGCCTGACCCAGGGGTTGAATTTGGGTCTCCTGCACTGCAGACAGGCTCTTTAACATCTGAGCCACCAGGGAAGCCCTCAAAGATGCGTTTGTTACCTATATTCAAAAGAGAGTTTCTAGAATCACAGCACAATTACAACAATCCATCTGAGAGCATCATTATCATAAATAAACATGCAAGGTCTAAAATATAGCAATGCCACGAGAAAGGAAAATGACTTTCAGTTCACCCTCCACCCAGCTCTTTGGAGAAAATTACACTGAACTCTGTCATATTTTATTTTAGTTCAGAAATGAATTTTAAAAACTGTAAAACAAATTTCTGGAAGCTATGACATTGTTTATGGGGAGGGAGGTGGGAGGGGGGTTCATGTTTGGGAACACATGTAAGAATTAAAGATTTTAACATTTTAAAAAAATAAATAAATAATAAAAATAAAAAATAAATAAATAAAAGGCAGAGTCACAGTTATTCTTCAACCCACTCAGACTCCTGGGTGGATTCTAACACAAAAGGCATTTTGTCACAGAGGCAGGGCCATTAGGGAGAGGAGGGGTCCAAAGTGTCTGTTTCTCAGCCCACAATATGGCACCAGGGAGCAAAGTAGCATGTAAAGTAGACAGGCCTCAGATCACAAAATCTTCAACAGGCATTCTCGGTAGCTGCTCAGTTCCCACGGGTATGCCATCCAAGTATGACAAGAACCAACTCTGACCCAAAAAACACATCATGCCTGGGGTTATTATGACTCAAGACTGGAACATAACACAAAAGGCGAGCCTTCGCATGCTTGGAGCTGGGCTGGGTGTAGTGTAGTTCGCGTATGTTTTTGTTCTGCATTTGTTTTCTGTATACGATTAACAGTTACAGAATTCACTCTTTCAAACAGATGTATTAGTTACTGCAAGCTAGAGGACTGTAATGACAAGATATGTGTGTAGCAATTATGCTAATACCACAACCCAATGAGTAAACACGAAGCAGCGGGTTTAGTACAAGCACAGAAAGGTCCCCCTGGCTCCCAAGGGTGCACGGATGCTGGTGTTTCTGTGGTGCCACCTGGTGGAGCCAGGAAGGTGGGAACATTGATCATCAAAAGGGATGGCTGCCCTCTACCTGTGCCCACCTCCAGGAGACTTCACAGGAATACCAAGCATTACTACTCCTAAAACTTCACAAACCTTTATGGAGCAATCGAAAAACTGATTTTAAGGAAAAACCTCAACTAGTTTATGGCGGTTTCTTTATTCTCTTTCTATCCCCACCTGAGTTAATTTTCCCATATTTAAAAAAAGCCAACAAATGCCAAAAGGAATGAGTGAAAAGAATGGATGTATTTGGCAATGAACGCACTGCAAAACTCACAGGAATTAAACCATTAGTAATGGCGCAAAGAAAGCTTGCCTATGGAACAGGAAGAATGCCTCATTGATCTAATTATCTGGATATATGTTTTCTTCTTCCCCCATTAAACTGCAAGCTATTGAAGTCACAGAAACACCCGCTATGTCTCTGAATATTAGTTAACGCCTTACATACAGTTGTTGCTGTTATTTAGCCACTAAGTTGTGTTCAACCCTTTTGTGACCCCATGGACTATAGCCTGTCAGGCGCCTCTGTCCATGGCATTTTCCAAGTAAGTATTACTGGAGTGAGTTGCCATTTCTTCCCCCAGGGCATCTTCATGACCCCGGGATTGAACCCCCATCTCCTTTGGCTCCTATACTGGCAGGTGGATTCTTTACCAGTCAGCCACCTGGGAAACCCTTATATACATTAGGCTCTCTAAACAATGGACTGATGTATTTTCTCACAGTCCAGAAATGACGCTTTCATTCTTCAGTATTTTAGTCTTCTGTTATCACTAAGGATAAGCCATGGCAGATAAATAACAAAACCACAGTCATCAATATACAAAAATCACTCAAGTATCTCAACCTGGTTATGTATCATCAACTTCCACCCACTAATAACAAAAACCAAAGTCTGAAATCCAGGGTACAGAGGCTCTTTTATCCCACAGGAAGGTGACAAGAAGAAACAGAGATCAGAAAATGTAGGAAAGTTAGGGGAAAAAAGGGTGAAATCAGTGCTGTCCTGAAAAAGAAAAGCTTTATTTTACAAGAATAGGAATATAAGTCAATAGAAAACAATCAGGAGAAAATATATGCGATGTGAAGCTCCATTAGCCGGCATCCATCTGTTACTCATATTTTAATATCTTGTGTATCACCCTACAGCACAACATATGCAATTAAGGAGGAATTCCAAAGCCATTGTTTTTGAGTAAGTTATTGTCAACAGGCCGACCACACAGAGCCCGATGCAAATCACTGAGTCAATTCGGCACCAGTTGACAAAGTTTTGATTAATCCTCCAGTCGTCTTGTGTTATTAGCATGCATTATTAAACACAACACATGCTTCAGACTCCATCCTTCTTAAAGTCATCACATACCCATCCTGACAGTGGATAGCTGTCATCCCCATGAGGCCTCAGAAGTGATCATCTTTCCCAGTGACAAGAAAACGTCTGCGCCTAAGACACACGTACAGAGCTACGTGGCAAAACTCTAACCCTTCCAAAGGTTTTAATCACGCTGGCACTTGATGTGTGTGTGCATTCTAATCAAAGCTTGCCTTGTTACCCTACTCAGAACACTCATTTTCTCCCGATTGGTCCAGATATCATCCCTGCACCTCCGGGACTGTGTTGAACTCATCCAAGCGGATGGAGGAAAAACGCCACACAGAGATGCCATGAGGGTGGAATGCCAGAGAAAATCCAGGACACCCAATTAAAGTTGCATTTCAGATAAATAACAAACAACATCTTGTTAGTATAACTATAGGGTTGGCCAAAAAGTTCGTTCAGGTTTCCAAACACAAAACTGCTCGAATGAATGAATGAATGTCCATATTAATGTGTGTCTGTGTGTTTTCATTGGAAGGACTGATGCTGAAGCTGAAGCTCCAATACTTTGGCCACCTGATGGGATGAGTCAATTCGTTGGAAAAGACCCTGATGCTGGGAAAGACTGAAGGCAGGAGAAGGGGGTGAGGGAGGATGAGATGGTTGGATGGCATCACTGACTCAATGGACGTGAGTTTGAGCAAGCTCCAGGAGATGGTGAGGGACAGGGAAGCCTGGTGTGCTGCAGTCCATTGGGTTGCAAAGAGTCAGACATGACTGAGTGACTGAACAACAATAAATGTATATATACTTAATACAGTCTTTTATACACACACATACTCACACAGGCACATGTGCATATTTCAATTGTTTTTAGAGTAAAAGATAGGTGATCAGCAATCTAGGTTCTGACAGAAAAACCTGAACAAACATTTTGGTCAACACAATAGATCCCATGCAACACTTGGGATATACTAACACTAAAATATTTGCTAACTCAGGCAGTCCTGCTTATGTAACTCCAGATTGTGGTCTGTGCCTGGCCCCATCCATGCTATTTCAGAAGAGGGAAATCTTGGCAGATCTAGTTTCTCCCTTATTCATCTCTCCCTGACTTCTTGGAGCTTGCCAACACATCCCTTCTAAGCTGGGCCTTTACTCCATAAGACTACTTCATCAATATCTTCAGAAGCTAAACTGTTCATTAAAGATCAAGCTAAATTAATCCCCTAGTGAAAGAATTAACTATCCTTGTCTTTACGGAAAAAACCTAGACACTTATTTAATAGCCGCTCTGTGAAGCTGAAATGTCTTACCATGATTTTCTTTATATTTTAATGCTGTCATACAAAGACCATGGAAAAAAATTAATTAGCAATGTTCTATGACAGCTTTTCTCCAATTAAAATACACTTGACTCACAAATACATTAGCAGTTTCGTATAACTGTGTCAAAAGGGTTGCTAACACAGTTTAATCTCTAACCTGCTGGAATCACAATACACCACAGAAATGAAAATCTACATATGTTGACACAGTGGTTCTCAACCTGGGCTGTGCTTTGGAATCACCTGGGGAGATTTTTTTTAAATGCTGCTGCCAGGACCCCCAGAGATTTGGATTTAATTGGTGTGGGTGTGGTCTAGGCACCTAAATATTTATAAAGAGCTCCCCAGGCCTCCAAAAAGATTAATAAATGATCATTTATAGGCAAAAAGAGAGCTCTCCAGGCAATGGTAGGGCTTTCCAGGTGGTGCAGCTGGTAAAAAATCCACCTACAATGCAGGAAACCTGGGTTCGATCCCTGGATTGGAAAGATTCCCTGGACAAGGGAAAGGCTACCCACTCCAGTATTCCAGCCTGGAAAAGTTCATGGACTATACAGTCCATGGGGTTGCAAAAAGTTGGATAGGACCGAGCGACTTTCACTTTCATTTTCACTTTAGCTGGCTCATCTGCCTTAAGTCAGGTTTGCAGGAATGCACAGCTGAATATTTCACAAACTGTTACAAAAGGAGAAACTTAAAAAGCTCTAGAGTCTACGTATAAAAAAGGCAACCTGTTCAATTTCTAGATGGTATTGTAATAATTCCCATACATAAGATGGAACTCAGGTATGTGCATTTTTTCATGGCATAAGGACAATATTGAAAACAATCAAAGCTACCACTGATGCTAAAACAAACACCTGATTGTGAGCCTTTTGTGCAAATTCACTCTCTACTCTTAGAAGAGGTACAAACTACTGTGTATAAGATATTGCACAACGCAGGGAATGGATCCAATGTGTTATGACTATAAATAAAATGTAGCCTTTAAATGCATGAATCAATATATTATACACATGTGACATATAGGACATCAACTACACTTCAATTAAAAATTTCTTAAATATGTCATTTTTAAAATAAAAATGGCAATACCACAGAGGCATCTGATGGGTCTGAGTTAAGAACTGTGGGAAAGAGCAAGTCTCTGGGTGCAGCTCGGATGGTTCTTCCTGGAGGGCAGAGTTTATTGCTCTGTAGCTGTTAACGTGGAGACCAGGAAACACTTCCATATCTAACTGGCATTTCCATAAAAGCAGAAGTGACACCAATGGTAAAGAATCTGCCTGCCAATGCAGGAGATGCAAGAGACTGGGATTTGATCCCTGGATCAGGAGGATCCCCTGGAGGAGGAAGTGGCAGCTCACTCCAGTATTCTTGCCTGGGAAATCCCATGCACAGAGGAGCCTGGAGGGTTAGAATCAATGGAGTTGCAAAGAGGCAGACACGACTGAGTGAGCACTCATGAAATAAAAGCAGACACACCCAGCCCTCTGCAACAGGGACCAACCAGTGCTTACACCTGAGGATTCATTCTCATCCATACACGTGCATGTCAGAGGCACCAGCTGGCCCAGGGTAAGAATGCCCGCTCTGCCTGCACATTCCTGAACTCACATGATTGAAGGACCTGAGACAGCCACGTGACGTCCAAGCCGACAGAAGGGACAGCAAACCTCAAGCCAGAAATAGCAGAGAGCTGGCCTGGACTCCCTCCCTGCGGTTCACGACACATCCTGCGTCTCAAGCTTACAGAGTTTCCACGGGCTTCCTCGAGGGTCAGCCAGTCTCCTCCTGTGCCAGGAAACACGTGCTGAGCTTGTCACCTGGCACGATCCCAGCGACACCAGAGCCCCAGATCCTGGAGGGAGGCCCGCCAGCACTGTGACCCCCAACTTCAAGGAGAGGAAATAGCTCAGTCTCATAGCCATCAGGGACGAGCTGCCTGGGACAACAGAGGCAACTCTGTCATGAAATACAGAGGGAATGTGGAGGAGAGAGAAGGGGAGACAGAGAGGCAAGCCTGGGAAGTGGACAGAGCTTGCTTCGTTCTCTGATTTCCTGGACATTTTCCCAAAGGGACGCTGGAATCCTAAGCCCCGATTCAACCAGGATCGCAAAGTAGTTTTCTTCCAGAGAAGACATCTCCTTGATCATCTTGCACCGTGCTTTGCATACTGTATGGGTCCAAATAATGACAGTACAGAGAATGCATGCATCCCTGGAATAGAGCTGACAGTACAGGAAACAGAGCCTCTGGCCTCTCCAGTGTTTAAACAAACAAAAAGAGATGAGGAAGAAAGAGAGTATTCAAAACATTTTTATAATCCCTTCCACCTGCAGGACTGTGTGTGTGCTCAGTCGTCTCCGACTCTTTGCGACCTCATGGACTGTAGCCCACCAGGCTTCTCTGTCCGTGGGATTCTCCAGGCAAGAAGACTGGAGTGGGCTGCCATGCCCTCCTCCAGGGGATCTTCCTGACCCAGGATGGAACCCGCGTCTCTTATGTCTCCTGCATTGGTAGGCGGTTCTATACCACCTGCTGCATAGAGAAGTGTGGCAGCTACAGTCCATGGGGTCACGAAGAGTCAGACAGGATTGAGTGACTGAGCAAGAGTGTGTGCACACACACCTGACTCTTAAATGATGTTAACCAGTTACAGATTATGAATTGCAAATCTTCTCTATGTTAATGTTATTAATTCAATAAAACGCAAATGCTTATTTTTATAGTTTCTATTAAAAAAAAAAACAACAACATTAATTCTTTCTAATAGAGTCCTCATTTTACAGATGTTGGAGCACCTACTGTTTTCCAGAAATGTCTTCCAGCCCCAGAGAGGCACAGGGAATGGGACAAAGTCCCCATTCTCACAGAAGGCGGATGCACATGAGGGAACAGAAAATAAACATTTGCATCCATAGATACATGATGCAATGCCGGGTGCTGAAAAGTGCTAGAAAGGACAGAGTGTGAGGAAGGACAGACAGTGATGCTGGACAGAACCACAGATGGAGCGGTCAGTGGAGCTGCCCCGGAGCAGCTGATACTGGGGCAGAACCCTTCCTGAAGGAAGGCAGGAGCCAGCACACCACCCGGCAGCTCAGGGATAAGGTTGTGCCTGTGGATGATCATGGGTGCAAGAAAGAAAGTAGCCAATGAGGATAAAAACGGGTCAAGGGCCAGGCCATAGGAAGCTCTGTCATTGATGAGTCCTGAGCAGAGATGCCATGTTGCTACCGATGACATCAGGGGATTACGCCATGGTGCCAACTGAAGGCTGAGACTGGCTTTCTTTTTCAACCTATCCTCACTTCTCAATCTGTCGCCTCCTCCAAAGGCTCAGACATTGCCCTCTGTTTTCATAAGGCCCCTGTGCTTGGTCTAGCAAACAGCCTGATGCCCAACCATCTGCAGAATCCCAATAACTGCATTTTTGACAGAAATCAAAATTTACCACCCTGTCATTTCTCCTGACCAAATATCGCAACAAAATTCAGAATGCTGGAGAATTAAAAGTCTAATTTCGCTTCATTATATACCTTCTGTCTTGGCAGAAATATGAAATAACTTGGAGGAAAAGAGTTCCAGAAACATCAAGGATGACTATAATAATGACTGAGCAATTTCTCATGGAGGGGACTCAGCATCGATGTGATGCCCAATTTCCTCCTCCTCTCCTGGATCCAGCTCTCATCTTAATAGTTCACAGAAGGCACAAGCATCTTGATTTCAACAGACAGCCCATTTGGGCTTAGTTTACTCAATGAAGAAATCCATTTAGTAGAATTTTCTAATTATATTTCACATGTCTATGACTCAAACTTTCAAATTATGGCCTCACTTCATCAGTGATTTTCACTAATTACTAGTGGGAGATCTCAGATATAGTTTAGCTGTTGGGGGAACAAGAAATGGTCTGTAAAAAAAGGTGACAGGCTCATCTTTCCCTTGGGGACAGGTCCACAGGTTGTCAGACCTTTACACACAATGAAAGCAGTTAAGCCTACTCTACTCTGTTTAACTCCCCTGAAGCACTGGGAGGACAGCTGCTTAATCTCCCTCTTCCAGAAGGTTAGAGCTGCCAGAAAGTAAGTGCCCACGCCCAGCTGATCCCAGCCCTTGAGGTCCGAAGACCCAGGGAGGCAGAGCCTTGGCCCATGGCCCATGGCACCCAGCACATCTCCACTGGCGTCTTTCCCCAAGAAGACCAGATTCCTAAAGCTAAGACTGTAATCCCTCTTCTAATTGCAGCAAGAAGACACACTGCAGGCTCATTAATGGGGAGCACGTTATTTCGCCATTGTTTTTGACTTCCAGGTTTATAATTTCAGGGATCAGTGAAAAGAAGAGTCTCAAAGTGAGCAGTGAGGAATGTATCCAGGTAGATTAACTGTCATGCAAGCAGCTCTTCTCTACATTCACCATGATCAGAGCCAGATGAAATTAACACCCCCAAAGGCACCTTGGGCTACGGAGGTGGGTCTCAACCTCACGGGAATCTTTCAGGTACAGTTAATTAACACATTCCACCCAGAATAGTTTACATGACGGCTGCAGACAGATGAAAGCAGAGAAGGAACCAGATAATTCAGGCTTCCTTTTGGAATCATTTAAAGACTGATCAGCATTAGACAGGGGCCAATTTAGTTGTAAAAGTTTAATTTTATATTAGCTGTAATGGGGACACTCTTAGCAGGTTACATGTATTAACTTCAAACCATTGGTTAGGAGCTGCTAAAATTATCTGACTTCTTGGTTTGTTCATGTCTCCGTTTAACTGCTATAAAATGTATTCATACATACTGAAGATTCTAAGTTCATTCAATAGAACTGATGCTTAACTCTCAAATTATTTTTTAACCTCATGTCAATATAAAAAGCCTTTTTTTTTCAACTTTTGGTTTGGGCTGCAAAGAGCTATCATTGCTGCTGCTGCTGCTAAGTTGCTTCAGTCATGTCTGACTCTGTGTGACCCCATAGACGGCAGCCCACCAGGCTCCCCCATCCCTGGGATTCTCCATGCGAGAACACTGGAGTGGGTTAGAGCTATCATTAGACAATCTTATATCAGGTTCAGTTTTTGGAAACAAGACTGTGGGGGGTCGCATTTAAGGAAGAAGCCATAGTGATATACAATGAAGGGCATCCTCATGGGCAGGGGCAAAAGGACAGACCCCGGATCTTCAGGGGCATCAGAACAAGGGATAAGAAGCTGACAGGGGTGGGGAATCCCTGTGCAGCTTTGTTGAGCCCCTTATGAACTGAGAGTAAAGATGGTGAGTAGACATGGTGAGAGGGTGATGAAATCCAACACAGTGCTGCAAAGCCAAGGCCAAGAGCCACCTGAAACTCAGATCCCAGGGGTGAGGTCCCAGAACACAACCAGCTTCAACTCCCAAGAGTACACTATGGCCCTGAAGATCTGCCTCCCACCCACAAGCCATCCCAAGACCACCACGTTTCTCACAGGGAGCCTGCCACTTCAACTTCTCTGAAGCATGAGCTTGTGCCAAAACAACCTTTAAAATTAACCAATTACAGAGTATTTGTTAAAAGCTGGCTACAAACAATAGCAGAATGAAATGGGTGTCCATTCCTCATAGAAAAACATCCACTCTCTTTAGAAACAAGATGAAATTAGTGAGGTGGCAGAGGTATCACTTTACCAGAAGTGAAATACTGATAGAAATTACGTGGTTGCGCTCCATGACAATTAGATCTAATTATGTTTTATTGCCATAATAAAGGAGCACGTGCTTTGGAGAGGCTGAGTTTTTACCCTGGCCCCAGACCTGCAGATCTTTGCCTTCATTATCTGCAAGTCACTTTCAGGTTAAATTCATCCCAGAATATCTGGGGCAGATTTACATGTTAACATGTTCCTTGGAGAGAAGGAGTGTGAGCAGTCTTGGAAAGAAAATGCCATCTGGCGCAGTAGGACTTCTCACTAACGGTTTATCTGGATGCCATCACCATGTGTTTCCCACACATGCCTTAATCACCTTCTTCAGAATAAATCGGCTCTCTTGTCAAACTTGCTTTTCCCTGCCTTCTACACAAGGTTACACATGGTTACAGAGGCTTATTACTTTGTTCAGGATGCACTCCTGAGGTCTTTCGTTATTCCCTGAATTCCATATCTGATGCAGTGTTAGTCACTCAGTCGTGTCCGACTCTTTGCAACCCCATGGACTGTAGCCCTCCAGGCTCCTCTGTCCATGGGATTCTCTAGGCAAGAATACTGGTCTGTCCATGGGATTCTCCAAGCAAGAATACTGGAGTGGTTAGCCATTACTTTTTCCAGGGGATCTTCCTGACCCAGGGATGGAACCTGTGTCTCTTGCATTGCAGGCAGATTCCTTATCATCTGAGCCACGGGGGAAGCTCATTTGATACAATATGGTGCCTCAAAAGCCCATGACTTAAATTCTCATACAGTCTTGGGGGGAAAGAAACAGACTGTGATAATTTCCATACAGTGACCCAGGCAGGACCCAGTTTCCACTCTAGAAATGCCTACCATGGAAAGCCGTTCTTCCAGCACAAAGGAAAACTTGAGAAAGACAGCATGGGGGATTACATCCAGAACGTGGTCCTAAGGCTCTAATAGCAACTGGAGAGAGATGAGTCACTGCAAGCAGGTGACTCACCATACCAACACCATACCATACCAACAGCAACAGCTGATACACCTTTTCTAGTCGCTCACCTTGGAACACAGTAGCCCTTCTTCTCAGGATCAAGCAGAAAACCAGCGTCATCTCCCATCATGAAGTTCCCTCATCTTACCACATCCACCAGTCACCGAATCCTGCACACTGAGCCTCCTGTATCCCAGCTAAACGGACCACTTCGCTCTGATGCACTGTAACTTCTCTAATAAACACCATCATTTTATTGGACATGAGCTAGCAAAGAGGCTCCCTGCTTCCAGTCTTCTCCTCCTCCAACCCGTCCTCCACGCTGCAGAACAGATGGCTTAGAGGATCTCACAGATGCACACCACTGACTGTGGGCCACATGCTGGCCAGACTCAACCACTTCCAGGTCTTCAGCTGCTCCAAGCTTTCTCGCACCCCAAAGCTTTAACAGGTGGCTCCCTCTGTCTCCCACTGCTCCACCTAGGTCCTCTCCCTCCCACAGGTATCTGCACAATGGCCTCCTTTTTCAGGCCTTCCCTGCCACCCCTCCACTGCTAAAAACTCTAGAACCTTCTCTATCTTCCCTTCAGTAATCCATCTTCCGTTTCAATTCAGCTACTTGGCAACTTCCCATCCTCTTTGGCACAATGGCAGTTCTGTGAGGTTCCAGAGCCCTGTCTGTCTTGTCCATTACTGTGCCCTTGGTAGCTTTTAAAATGCAAGAGCCTAAAGGTAAGGAAAAATGTAAAGTGAATTATAATGAAGGACATTATAGAAGTTCATGACAAAGTCTCACTGGCAACCCTAGAGGATGCTTATCAGAACCCTATGGGTCCAGCAGGGCAAAACAACACTTGACAATGAAATCCATGCCTCTGAAAGAGAGGAGAGGCCCAGGAAGCTGCAACATTGACCCGTTCTGATCAAGCACAAGGTATCGGAGTAGACGGGCTTCCCAGGTGGTGCTAGTGGTAAAGAACCCTCTTACCAACGCAGGAGATGTAACAGATGCCAGTTCGATTCCTGGGTCGGGAAGATCCCCTGGAGGAGGGCACGGCTACCCACTCCAATATTCATGCATAGAGAATCCCATGGACAGAGGAGCCTGGCAGGCTACAGTCCATGGAATCACAGAGTCGGACAGGACTGACGCAATTTAGCACACGTACATGCACACCAGAGTAGGTACAAGGAGAAGCCACCAGCGCTCTCCAGAGCTGTGTTACTAAAAGGAGAAGGCAGGTGATGACTGGGGCTGAGGACATGAGGAAGAGAATGAGGGGACAGGGCTTGGGAAGCCCGCTTTTGCCTTCCATCCAAGATGCACTAAGCAGCCATGGCCTAGCACTTAGTGGGCCCTCAACACCAACAGCAAAATGCTAGATGGAAGGATATTGGCTCCAAAGCCCCAGGTACCCTACAGCACTGTGGTCTCAGCCCATCCGCATGGGTGCATTATCATTCTAATATTCTAAATTCTGCAGAAGTCTCAGAGTTTCATCTTAAAGCTTGGTTTCTGGGAAAAAAATATGTGCAAACTAGATCATCTCACTAGATAGTATCTCTTCAAATGATTTCTTCCTTCACTTACAAAATATTTACACTGATTTGTTGTTTTCATTGTTTAGTCACTAAGTCATGTCCAAGCCTTTGTGACCCCATGGACAAAGCACACCAGGCTCCTCTATCCTCCACTATCTCCTAGAGTTTGCTCAGATGCATTCCATTGAGTCATGACATGACGTGGTTGGATTATGATGCCATCCAACCGTCTCATCCTCTGCTGTCCCCTTCTCATCCTGCCTTCAATCTTTCCCAGCATCAGGATCTTTTCCAGTGAGTCATTCCTTCACATCAGGTGGCCAAAGTATTGGAGCTTCAGCTTCAGCATCAGTCCTTCCAGTGAGTATTCAGGGTTGATTTCCACTAGGATTGACTGGTTTGATCTCCTTGCAGTCAAAGGGATTCTCAAGAGTCTTCTCCATCACAATTTGAAAGCATCAGTTCTTCAACTATCAGCCTTCTTTAGAGTCTAACTCTCACATCTGTACCTGACTCCTGGAAAAATCATAGCTTTGACTAGATGAACCTTTGTCAGCAAAGTGATGTCTCTGCTTTTTAATACTGCTATCTATTTACTGAGTATCCATCATTTACCTCTCACTCTTCTGGGAGCTGGAGATATAGTACTTAGTAAGACCAGGTGCCTTCAACCATGGACCTTACTGGAAAAGACAAGAGAAAACCAATATATAAGCTAGAGTATATGGTTTCAAATAGTGATACGAATGAGGAAGCGAAAAAATGTAGAGAAGAAGCAGTGGATTTCTTATGGGAATGGCCATGGGGTATTTCGGAAAAGATGTCCATGGAAGGACCCTCTGTGATAGGCCAGGGTGAGAGGAAAAAGAAACTTCATGGCACCTGGAATTAAAAGCCAGAAATGAAAGAAAAAGTCCTAAGACTGGAAGACATGCCACTTTCGCCCCACGGCTCCTGGCACAATGCTGAGTCCCAAACTCATACAGACTCACACATTCAGGCTTCCATTCATTTACTATCTCGTTTATTCCTTCGACAAAGGGTTCCCCAAGGACTTACAGGCTGCCCGCGCTCCGGTGGGTGGTAATAACATAATAAATGTTTGTTACTTGGTTGGGAGAATTAAAGTGAACCTGATCACATAAAATCTCTGATATTTGACAAATTTTAACCTACAAGACGGTAATTACATATGATTCAAAGGTGATGTTTTATTCCTAAATTAGTAAGCACAAACTCAGTTCAGTTCAGTTCAGTCGCTCAGTCGTGTCCGATTCTTTGTGACCCCATGAATTGCAGCACGCCAGGCCTCCCTGTCCATCACCAACTCCCGGAGTTCACTCAGATTCACATTCATTGAGTCAGGGATGACATCCAACCATCTCATCCTCTGTCGTCCCCTTCTCTTCCTGCCCTCAATCCCTCCCAGCATCAGAGTCTTTTCAAATGAGTCAACTCTTCGCATGAGGTGGCCAAAGTACTGGAGTTTCAGCTTCAGCATCATTCCTTCCAAAGAAATCCCAGGGCTGATCTCCTTCAGAATGGACTGGTTGGATCTCCTTGCAGTCCAAGGGACTCTCAAGAGTCTTCTCCAACACCACAGTTCAAAAGCATCAATTCTTTGGCGCTCAGCCTTCTTCACAGTCCAACTCTCTCATCCATACATGACTACTGGGAAAACCATAGCCTTGACTAGACGGACATTAGTCGGCAAAGTAATGTCTCTGCTTTTGAATATGCTATCTAGGTTGGTCATAACTTTTCTTCCAAGGAGTAAGTGTCTTAATTTCCTGGCTGCAGTCACCATCTGCAGTGATTTTGGAGCCCAAAAAAATAAAGTCTGACACTGTTTCCACTGTTTCCCCATCTATTTCCCATGAAGTGATGGGACCAGATGCCATGATCTTCATTTTCTGAATGTTGAGCTTTAAGCCAACTTTTTCACTCTCCTCTTTTACTTTCATCAAGAGCCTTTTTAGTTCCTCTTCACTTTCTGCCATAAAGGTGGTGCACAAACTATGGGGAGGTAAATAACATGCTTCATAATCTGGGTTTTTCAAGTTTTTTGTAAGAGCTCATTTATACACCATCATAATATATTACTATTTTTAGTTAGCAAAGAAGTCTCTTCTCTGGGTGAAAGGATAATTTTTAAGGTATCCTTCGTTAACCCTGTTCTATTTACAGTTAACGGCTGAAATAAGTAAAACTGTAGGTTCTTTAAAAACCTTATATTTTGAACCCTTTTCCCAAGTTAATGCAAAGTTAACAATATTCTATACATATTGGTATATAATAGAACTCTTTCCATTTACCTCCCAACAAGAATTTCAACCTAAGATTCTCTTTCCGTTCCTTCAGGAAAGAAACATTTTAAAGTATAATCTCAGCAATCCAAGGAACTGAGTTAAACAAGTTTGGAAAATATTTTTGGTGACAATCATTACACAAACAAAAAACAAACAAAAACTGCTACAATGAATCCCGATCCATTCAGCCTAGAATGCCAGTTCCAACAAACACATAATTAGAAGTTCTTGTTAAGTCATTCAAGTTTCATTGCTCATTCTGTGGCCATGAGTATCAAGTCCTGCCTTTCTTGGTATCAATCTGCAGGGTTAGAAATATTCTGAAAGTAAAGTTTATGAGAAAAAAAAAAAAAGAAATATTCTGAATTCTTTCAGGAGCCATTACTAGCTTTTTAATTCATGAGCTCATCCAAAGCCTTATGGAATTCATGTACAATGAGTAATTATAATAGATTACTCAACTCTTGGGGTGATGAACTTTATAGCTGAATTTCCCACCATGCAACACAGTCCTTCCACAGCTAGGCAAGAGTGCATCTCATCAGAGACGCCATGAATGCAGAGACAGAATGAAGTTCCTCTAATCTACATTATTGGTGGTGATACAGAATTAGACCCTGTCCTATTCTCACTTTACACTAAGTCAAGGAGATTCATCCTTTTTACAACAGAGTCTAATGTTTTCATCTAGATAATTCAGGAGGCAACCACAAGGATGACAACTCTCCAACATTGAAAACTCTCTTTGAATTTCATTCCAGATTTTGAGAATACAAGAAAAAGTACCTCTGATACACTGGAGACGATCACCCTGATGGAAGAAATCAAGGGCACCAACTCTCTCAAAAGACCCTCCAACCTGCAAATGCTCCAGCCTGAGTTGTCTGGTACCTACACCCCCAAAACAGTCGAAAACCAAAGCTGAATTACTGTGTAGTGACCAGGAAGAAATTATTTAAAGGGAAATGAAGATAAATAATAACACAAATGCAGATAGTACCATCCTCACACTGTGACATCTCACCTCTCTGTTCTTACACAGACATCTCACTCTCTCTTAGCCAGGGATGAACAGTGGGGAATCGGGAAGCAGCCTTCATATGAGTATGGGCATGAATGAAGACAGGGGAGTATTCACCGGCATTAGGCTACTGACATCAAAGTTTAGAAGTCACAACTGCCAGGCCCAGAAGAGAGCAGAGCTGAAATAGCCTAGAACCACCTCTGCTGCTTCACGGCATGGGACCAGACTCAGCTGTTAACACTTTCACCCCTAGTGTACACCAGAGTTTACCTGCCTTCTACTTTAGCCATGTTCCAAACACTGTCATCATGACATTTCTTTTTATTAATACATAAAATTACAGTTCACAAAGGCTTTGTGTTGTTGCTTCAGTCTTGTCTGAATCTTTGCAAACCTATGGACTGTAGCCCGCAAGGCTCCTCTGTCCATGGGATTTCCCAGGCAAGAATAACTGGAGTGGGTTGCCATTCCCTTCTCCAGGGGATCTTCCACACCCAGTGATTGAACCCGTGGCTCTTACATCTCCTGTATTGTCAGGTAGGGTCTTTACCACTAGCGCCACCTGGGAAGCCGTACAAAGCGTTTACATTTAGCAGTCTGTAGACGTTCCCGAGAATCTGGAGTAGGGAGCAAGAAGCATATTGTTGTGGTTCAGTGGCTAAGTTGTGACCGACTCTGTGACCCCATGAGCTGAAGCACACCAGGCTTCCCTGCACTTCAATATCTCCCAGACCACGCATACCGCTATTTTGCAAATGAAGAAACAGCGGTTCATGCCTTAAAGGGACTCATCTAGAGATATGTGGGTAGGCAGTGATGAAGGCTAGTGGTCTTCTAACTCAGAATCAAGAATTATTTTCTTTCACTTTCAAAATTAAGTGTTCATAGTAACTGCGCAATCTCCATGCACAGAGAGTGGATTTAGACCTCGACCCTCATGTTCAATTCTGCTGCTGTGGATGGTATTCTGGCACCAGGGACAGACCTCAAGAAGAACCGGATCTGCTGCCAGCAGGAGCACAGCAATGCATCTTGCTTCTCCTTTTAAGGTATTTTAAATTAATGCCTTAGATCCCATCTCTCTCTGCTCTGCTCACAACCAAATGCTTTCACTGAAAGTGCCCATTTGGCTTAGCAGCAGATTATTTCTTATCTATTTTTGAAAAATCACATAAACTTAACCTGAACAAATATGCTCCCCTGCATGTTCTTCCTGAATTGCAGTCAAAGTTTTTCAGTAATTAAGCATTTTTCCTAGAATGCCGTCAACCAAATAGTGCCGTGTGCCAAAGCAAGAGAATCGTTAATGAAAACGGAAAGCAAAATGAAGCCAAGTCCAAGGAGAAAAACCTGTCTGCCTTATTTCATCAAAACAAGATGCAAAAGAAAAATATGCAAAGTGAGGAAGAAAGTGTGTTATGGGTTGTCAATGTGAATTCTCCCACTAGAACATTTTAGGAGACTAAATTACACATCTGAAGAACTAAAAAAAAAAAAAAAAATCACAGGTATGTGGGGTTAAGGTGTGTTTCTGTAAAATTTAAGGACAGTACTGATTCATTCCTATAATGTGATTAAGCTGGAGAACTTGACTATCCTTATGGGGCGGAGGGAGGGGGGGAGAATAATCCAGAGGGAACCATCTCTCTGTATCTCATCCAAAGTTTGAAAGTTTAGTCACTCAGTCATGTCCAACTCTTTGTGACCTCATGGACTGTAGCCTACCAGGCTCCTCTGTCCATGGGATTTTTGGTAAGAGTACTGGAGTGGGTTGCCATATCCTTCTCCAGAGGATCTTCCTGACCCAGGGATTGAACCTGGGTCTCCCACATTATAGGCAGATGCTTTACCATCTGAGCCACCAGGTATCAAATCCTCTGGGTTTCGTCAAAGTACTTAAAAATTTTTTTTTCTTCATAAAATGTGTTAATCAATTAAAAAATACATACATCCTGGGGAGTAGTCTTCCAGGGAAATATTGGCCGTTGGCAACACATGTTCCTGAGGGGAGCAGAGAGAAAAGAAGAGGGGAAAGAATGGGAAGAAAGGGGCATCACATGCTCGGCAAAATTCTCCGTCTCTGACTCAGCACGAGCTGTGGCAGAGCAGCCCCTTGCACAACACCCAGCACACAGCTGCGCCGTCAAATGCCAAGAAACTGAAGAGTCACCCATTCTGTCTGCATCTGAAGCCTTCCCAACCTAGACCCCAGAGTCTCCTTCTGAATTTTTGCACTTTCATTCTCCCCTTATTCCAATCACTATACCTACTATGGTTTCACATAGGATGATTATAATTTGAATATTAATTTTTATTTTTTTACTTTATTTTACTTTACAATACTGCATTGGTTTTGCCATACATTGACATGAATTCACCATGGGTGTATACAAGCTCCCAATCCTGAATCCCCCTCCCACGTTCCACCCCATATCATCTCTCTGGATCATCCCCATGCACCAGCCCCAAGCATCCTGTATCCTGTATCGAACATAGACTGGCACTTCATTTCTTACATGAGAGTATGCATGTTTCAATGCCATTCTCCCGAATCATCCCACCCTCTCCCTCTCCCTCAGAGTCCAAAAGTCCATTCTATACATATGTGTCTCTTTTGCTGTCTCGCATCCAGGGTCATCGTTACCATCTTTCTAAATTCCATATATATGTGTTAGTATACTGTATTGGTGTTTTTCTTTCTGGCTTACTTCACTCTGTATAATCGGCTCCAGTTTCATCCATCTCATTAGAACTGATTCAAATGTATTATTTTTAATGTCTGAGTAATACTCCATTGTGTATATGTACCACAGCTTTCTTATCCATTCATCTGCTGATGGACATCTAGGTTGTTTCCATGTCCTGGCTATTATAAACAGTGCTGCGATGAACACTGGGGTACATGTGTCTCTTTCAATTCTGGTTTCCTCGGTGTGTATGCCCAGCAGTGGGATTGCTGGATCATAAGGCAGTTCTATTTGCAATTTTTTAAGGAATCTCCACACTGTTTTCCATAGCGGCTGTACTAGTTTGCATTCCCACCAACAGTGTAAGAGGATTCCCTTTTCTCCACATCCTCGCCAGCATTTATAGCTTGTAGACTTTTGGACTGCAGCCATTCTGACTGGTGTGAAATGGTACCTCATTGTGATCTTGATTTGCATTTCTCTGATAATGAGTGATGTTGAGCATCTTTTCATGTGTTTGTTAGCCATCCGAATGTCTTCTTTGGAGAACTGCCTTATCTTCCAAAAACTCAGTGCCCTTGGACAAAAGTGAAATCGCTCAGTCGTATCCAACTCTTTGCAACCCCATGAACTGTAGCCTACCATGCTCCTCCATCCATGGGATTTTCCAGGCAAGAGTACTGGAGTGGGTTGCCATTTCCTTCTTCAGAGGATCTTTGTGATGCAGGGATCGAATCTGGGACTCCCGCGTTGTAGGTAGATACTTTACCATCTCAGCCAGAAATGCTTCCTAATTAGATAGCGAAGTGACATATTAGTTTCCTACGGAAACAATCATGATAAACTTGTTGGCTTAAAACAATACAAATTTATTCCCTAGCATTCCTGGTGGTCAGAAATCTGAAATGGGTTTCCCTGGGGTGAAACCAAGACCTCGGCAGGGCCACGATCAAGGCTCTAGACAGCAGTTCTTCTTTGTCTTTTCCACCTTCTAGAGCTGCACTCTAGCTTGGTTCTCGTAGTCCCTTCCATCTTTAAAGCAATAGCAAAGCATCTTCAAATCTCTCTCTGTTCCAACGTCACATCCTGCTCTCCTCTCTCCATGTAGCAAACATCCTTCCACTTCCGCTTTATGAAGACTCCTGGGGTTACATTCAGTTCAGTTCAGTTCAGTCGCTCAGTCGTGTCCGACTCTTTGAGACCCCACGAACTGCAGCACACCTGGCCTTCCTGTCCATCACCAATTCCCAGAGTCCACCCAAACCCATGCCCATTGTGTCAGTGATGCCATTCAACCATCTCATCCTCTGTTGTCCCCTTCTCCTCCTGCTCCCAATCCCTCCCAGCATCAGAGTCTTTTCCAATGAGTCAACTCTTTGCATGAGGTGGCCAAAGTATTGGAGTTTCAGCTTTAGCATCAGTCCTTCCAAAGAACACCCAGGACTGATCTCCTTTAGAATGGACTGGTTGGATCAGTTGAAAAGCATCAGTTCTTCAGTGCTCAGCCTTCTTCACAGTCCAACGCTCATATCCATACATGACTACTGGAAAAACCATAGCCTTGACTAGATGGACCTTTGTTGGCAAAGTAATGTCTCTGCTTTTGAATATGCTGTCTAGGTTGGTCATAACTTTCCTTCCAAGGAGCAAGCGTCTTTTAATTTCCTGGCTGCAGTCACCATCCGCAGTGATTTTAGAGCCCAGAAAAATAAAGTCTGACACTGTTTTCACTGTTTCCCCATCTATTTGCCATGATGTGATGGGACTGGATGCCATGATCTTCATTTTCTGAATGTTGAGCTTTAAGCCAACTTTTTCACTCTCTTCTTTCACTTTCATCAAGAGGCTCTTTAGTTCTTCTTCACTTTCTGCCATAAGGGTGGTGTCATCTGCATATCTGAGGTTATTGATATTTCTCCCGGCAATCTTGATTTCAGCTTGTGCTTCATCCAGCCCAGAATTTCTCATAATGTACTCTGCATATAAGTTAAATAAGCAGAGTGACAATATATTCCTTTTTCTATTTGGAACCAGTTTGTTGTTCCATGTTCAGTTCTAACTGTTGCTTCCTCACCTGCATACAGGTTTCTCAAGAGGCAGGTCAGGTGGCCTGGTATTCCTATCTCTTTCAGAATTTTCCACAGTTTATTGTGATCCACATAGTCAAAGGCTTTGGCATAGTCAATAAAGCAGAAATAGATGTTTTTCTGGAACTCTCTTGCTTTTTCCATGATCCAGCGGATGTTGGCAATTTGATCTCTGGTTCATCTACTTTTCTAAAACCAGCTTCAACACCTGAAAGTTCACAGATCACATATTGCTGAAGCCTGGCTTGGAGAATTTTGAGCATTAGCGTGTGAGATGAGTGCATTTGTGCAGTAGTTTGAGCATTCTTTGGCATTGCCTTTCTTTGGGATTGGAATGAAAACTGACCTTTTCCAGTCCTGTGGCCACTGCTGAGTTTTCCAAATTTGCTGGCATATTGAGTGTAGCACTTTCACAGCATCATCTTTTAGAATTTGAAATAATTCAACTGGAATTCCATCACCTCCACTAGCTTTGTTCGTAGCGATGCTTTCTAAGGCCCACTTGACTTCACATTCCAGGATGTCTGGCTCTAGGTGAGTGATCACACCATCATGATTATCTGGGTTGTGAAGCTCTTTTTTGTACAGTTCTTCTGTGTATTCTTGCCACCTCTTCTTAGCATGTTTCTGTTAGGTCCATACCATTTCTGTCCTTTATTGAGCCCATCTTTGCATGAACTGTTCCCTTGGTATCTCTAATTCTCTTGAAGAGATCTCTAGTCTTTCCCATTCTATTGTTTTCCTCTATTTCTTTGTATTGATCACTGAGGAAGGCTTTCTTATCTCTCCTTGCTATTCTTTGGAACTCTGGGGGTTACATTCTGAACTCACAAATGAACATTCAGGATAACCACTCATCTCAAGACCCTTAACTTAATCACCTCTCACCTTCCTTTTGAGATTTCCAGGAGGTGCAGTGGTAAAGAATCCGCCTACTAGTGCAGGAAATGCAGAAGACTCAGGTTCAATCTCTGGGTCAGGAAGATCAGCTGGAGGAGGAAACAGCAACCCACTCCAGTATAACTGCCTGGAAAATCCCATGGACAGAGCAGTCTGATGGGCTACAGCCCACGGGGTCACAAAGAGTCGGACATGACTGAGCGCACAGGCACGTTCCTTTTCCCAGGTCAGGTAACATTCCGAAGGCCCAGGGATTAGCAAGGGGACATCTTTGGGCTCCCCATCCTGCCTACCACAGCACTATATATTCACCTCTCAGTATCATCCCTTCAAATTATTCCTAATCATCTTCCCCAATGAATACATGCCTTCTTAAGATTCCTTCAGAACAATCAGCTTTTTGGAATCTTGATTAGTTTCATTTCTACTCCATCTTAAACCCTGTACATTATGAAACTCTTGGAGAAAGACTACAGGATAGGATCTATGCTTCCTTCATTCTGGCAGATGTGGAAAGTTCAAGTCAGATTCCTCAGCATGTTTTGCTCCCATATTCAAATCATATGCTTATAATAGCAGTGAAAACCCATTTAGAAAATGACCCTATTCAGTAATTTCTATGCCTCATGTTAAAAAAAAAAAAGGTGTATTAATTTAACATTAGCTTGTGCTGTTAGGTAATTGATAAATCCACTGCCCAAAAACATTACCGTCATGGGATATAAGAGAAAAATATAATCATCTGAATATGATCATGGGATAGTTGAGATCCAAAATAAATAACTAAATATTCAGACATCACTCCATCAGATGCAGAGTGGTGTCTCATAGACAAACCAGTGACAGGAAACTGCTCTCTTATTAATTCACTTGCTCCTTTCTTAACCAGAGTTGTTGGAGATTTGTGAATTCAGTCTGAAAACAATCACTTTTTATTGCACCAGACAGTACTTATGCATTCAATTCAATGTAGCCAAAGGAATCTTCTGTACACCTACTGGGTATAAAGTATCATGCAAGGCACTGCAGAGGAGACCCTGCTGGACTCTACTCCAGCCCTGCCTGTGAGGAGGCGCAAGTTCACACACAGACACACACACACAGCACATACACATCTACACACTACACACGACATACATATCACACATACACACACAGACATACACGCACTCCCACTCACACACCTGCACACATACACACTGCACCACCCAGACACACACATTAATACACACACAGACACACAGAGATACCACACATATGTACACACATATACTCATAAATACACCATATACACACAGATGCACACACCACACAAAAACATATACCACAGGCATGCATAAATAACTGTACATACCACATAAACATGCATACACACAAAGATATACATACATATGCTCATATCTGTAAACAGAGATACACAGATACACACTCATGCAGCATAAATGCACACATACACTCACATGTACATGCAAATTCACATATATGTGCAAAGGCATACCATACACAGAGATACACACATGCTCACATGCACGCATACACACACCACATGCCTAATGGGTCACTAATGAAGAGCAGGAGTTATCTTGTTAACGGCGGGAGACCCGAATAGCCTCCATGGGTAAGGATTCGGGAGCACCATCGCTTGAGAGAGGGACGATCCGCTTAGAATCTTTAGAGAAACAGATCCCTCCTGCCCACAGTGTCTAAAGGCTCTCAGCAATCCTCCCCGGCACTCAGTCACACAGGTTATAGGCCACATGGTCCACATTTCAAAAATTCAGAAAACTGCCTCCACTTTTGTGTGAACCAAAGAGTCCTCCCCACCAAAAAAAACCCAGTGGGAAAAGGCAGGATGTAGTGTACCATCTTCCATGTAGTGAATGGTTGACCGACTGGTTCCGAAGATGCTGCCTCATCAAAGCATCCTGGAGCCCACAGCAGGGAAGCCCTCGACACTCCAGCTGTTGAGGAGCAGGTCTGGCCGCCCTGGCCACTCAGCTGGAGAAGCAGCGACCAGGCAGTCTGGGGCAATGCTGGAATGGTACCTCATGGATTACAGGGGACACCCTGCAAGGCACCGTGGGGCTCGGATCCACAGACACCTTTGCTGAAAGAACACACCCCCCACTAGACTCTGAAATCTGCATGATATCCCCACGGGAACACCATGAGCACCAGTGACCTGAGAAGAAGCCCGCAGTCTTAGCAAAGCCTGCTATTATTCCCACGTCAGCTTCTTTATAAGGAGATAGAGAGAAAGGTCAGTCATGCCAGCTCCTGATTATTTACTTACTTCTCAATGACATTAAAACAGGAATATCCACGACTTTGGGCTTTGGGGTCATAGTACAATTAAAAAAAAAAAAAGTACAATAAAGATAAACCTCCAAGACGGATGGGGAGAAGAGTCTATCAGTGTTGTCACATTTCAAATAACCAAACACCAGTGGAAAAACAAGCTGTGTGATGCCTATGGATAATCACATTTTTTTTTTTTTTAAATAAAGAACAGTGAGAGATTCAGTGACAATTTTGCCTGGTCTGTTCACTAAATGTCTATGGTGGAAGAAAAAGAATTTACTGGGAGGCTCTTCAGGAGACTGACGTAGCATAATTATGGCTCCTGAGACTGAGGGCTCAATACCGGTGGCATCCGCATCATCCCGGAGCTTGTGAGAAACGCATCATCCCAGGCCCATCCTGGAACCCTGGACCAGGGTCTGCATTTTTACATAATCCCCAGACGCTCTGCACATACCTTTGAGAAGGTGAAGCAGTGGAATAAATACCAGGAGTGCAATCTAGACCAAAACATGTCACTTGCAGTTTACTGTTTTAAACTTTTGGCTGTAATCAACTTCTCTAGTTAATGAAGCTAGCCTAGCAACGACTTGGAATTCCTTGGCTAACAGGATGAGTTTTAATATAGTTATTCAGTGAAACAGTCAGTTTTTGTGCATCATTGAAGTTTACAAAGGTTATCTCCCAGCTTATTATGAAGAAAATATTATCACCAATAGTTCGAGGGACTGCAGCTTACCAAGGAGTTGACTCCCTGACTCCCTCCCATCTGATTGCCTGTTAGCATGGCAACTCACATTTGCAGGCTCAGAACACACAAAAAGCAAGCAAACTGACACAAAGGAGTTTTCCCCTTTCTGGTCAGGGTTTATGGTAACAACAGGTGAGAAAGGTCAAGCCAAGCGATGATTTGCATCATCCCATGAAAGAGAAACACCAGCAGTAACTATGGCAACCAGACAAAAACTTCAGAAATGACTTGCAATTTACAAACGGCAGAGCAACTCTATTTCTTTCACAAAAAATTAACTGTGGGCAAATCCATGGATATTTTCCCCAGATAGCCCAACATATAGAAGACTTAAGCACTTTCACAGGTTGTTTGATTTGCTGTGGAATTGTTAAATTATGTATTTTTACACTTGGGTTATTTAGGTGTGCACGCATGCAGGGCTAAGTCGCTCCAGTCGTGTTTGACTCTGTGTGACCCTATGGCCTGCAGCCTGCCAGGCTTCTCTGTCCATGGAATTTCCCAACAAGAATGCTAGAGTGAGTTGCCATGCCCTCCTCCAGGGGATCTTCCCAACCCAGGGAACGAACCTGGGTCTCTCTCCTGCATTACAGGTAGATTCTTTACTTTCTGAGCCACTGTGACTCAGTTTAAATCTAGGTTTCCATGGATTCTAAAGATTAAAATGGGCCCTTACCTGATTCAGCTCGCTCATTCGTTAGGTGAAAGGTATATTGTTTTGAAGGTGAATTAACTGTTAAACATAAGTAGCATGACATCTGACCAATTTTCAAGATTTAAGAAATTATGGTAACTTCTAATGTGTCTACTTTACACCTGAGGAAGATAAGTGATCACAAGGATCTGGCCCATTACATGTTTACTAAGTTGGTCCTCTATAGATGTCCTATGGAAGGATCAGTCTAAATTGACACATTATTTACACAGCAAGAATGAAGAAGGAACATTTCAATGTCAACGTCAATTTACCTACTGCCTGGAGATAGCCATCCGTCCAACTCCACAGCCATAAGCGGGTCCCCTGTGGATTTCTATAGGTCCTCCCATTTATCTGTTTGATGCTCTTTCTTCCGCACTTTCAGATCGGATATTACCTTCTCCCTTTTCAGATCAACGTGTGAACTCCCTGATGCCTGTCGGATCCTCACCAGGAGAAAATGGCCACCCCACTAAGAAAATGAGAAAAGAATGAATCTCAACCGAAAGCGGTTTTAAAAAATTGTAAACAAGGGTCTCAGGATGCATTTATGGACCAGAATGACATGCTTCTCCTTCACTTACAGTTTTCATTCCACATCAGAGCAGAAACTATTTTGGGGGGCTGGATAAATGAAGGCGGACTTTGGGCACCCGCTCTCTGAATTCCCACTGTCTGGGCTCAATGAATGAACTGCGGCATATTATAAAGACATAAATATGATATTGAGTTCCATCCTCCTGAGAATATTTATGTGAGTTTGTGCCTTCTTTTGTGTTTCTGTTTGATTTTCCTCCTTCTCGGCAAAACACGCCTTTGCTAATCACCACTGTGTTATTACCTACAGGCAGAGTGTGCAAATAAACACTAACATGGTTTGCAAAGCCTGCTTGGCTGTGATGTGCCCCATTTTCAACTGAAATCTAAAAAGAGCTCTAAAACATTTCAAAATTAAATATTTGATTCTACTATGTGCCTAGAATGCTTTTGATGGATTGTGCCAAAAAAACTTTAATTTAAAGCTGTTTTTTACGTGGCATTAAAATAGAACAATACCCTGAACTTTCCATTGTTCAATTCAGGGTTCAACTCACAAAGTGAGAAAAAGCTTTCCACCACCAAAAACGGGAAAACAACCTGAACTAGCTGCTGTGGCCATTCCAGCATCCTTTTAATTTGGTGCTAATTCTTTAATTTGCTCATTTATTTTCTCTAACCACATAATTAACAGTGAAAGAAGCCTTTGAGAGGCTGGTCACTGAGCGCTCTATGCCTTAGTGGGAGGAAAAACGCCTTAGATAGGTTTCCAATCACCGTGCGTGTACTGAAGCCAAAACCAGAAAACTATCGTAAAATCCGCACAGATACGTGCTGAAACCAGCAGAGCCCTAAGACAGCTAATACCATGATGAGACCTGCATGAGCTGGTTCTTCTGGCCTGTAAACGGGGCTGTGGGCTTCCCAGGTGGCGCAGTGGTAAAGAATCTGCCTGCCAATGCAGGAGACCGATCCCTGGGTCAGGAAGATCCCCTGGAGTAGGAAATGGCAGCCCACTCCAGCATCTTTGCCTGGAGAATCCCATGGACAGAGGAGCCTGGCGGGCTACAGTGCATGGGGTCTCTAAGAGAAAGACGTGACTGAGCACACGCACATGTAAATAGGATTGCACGTCAGTGCCTCCTATCACGTGATCATTACATGCTAACGCATCGTTTATTCCAGGATCGGCCATAGCAATTACATTACCCTCTTCCTTCCGCGTTAGTCCTGATCGGTTCTGATGCATCTCCTTGATTGAAATCCATTTCAATACTCCCAGACTGTGTGCTTCTGCAAATATTGCCACAGCACACGCAGGAGCCAAAGTTCAGACCTACATGGAGAAAAGCACTGGAGAAAGAGTATCCCTGAAGCCCACACTGCTCAGAACATAACACTTGTGAGAAAAGCGGGCAGCACAAACCTAGGTGATCCTGCCAGTGGTAGCTGAGAAGGGCCATCACCATGGCCACGTTCTGGCTTTATTCACCCCAAACTGTAACCTTAGGTACAGAGGAGTGTGAGCTAAAGGCTATGACCGTTCTTTTGACAAATCATTCATTCATTTGCTTGTTTACTGTTTCCATATTTTTTGAGCACCTACTATGTGCCAGACACTGTCACAGGGGCCGAGTGTACAGTGAAGGAAGCACACCCTCCACCCTCCAGGGCCTGCCCTCCAGGCAAGGAGACATCCACCAGGCAGACATACAGCCCACACTGGATGCTGGTGGTGATGAGCCTCGAGGAGGAAATAGAGCAGGACAAAGGGTAACAGGAGCGTGGTGGGGGGCAGGTGGCTGAGACGGGAGCAGGTGGCTGAGAAGGGATGCTGAGATGGCCTCTGACACGAGAAGACAGGACGAGCAGAAAGGGAAGGACAGATACAAGGGTCCAGGACATGAGGGCAGGAAGTGGACCAGAGGACAGAGCTCACTCAGGGCCCTGGGCCCCTCCAGATCATCTGGATTTATTTATTACCCCATTTTTTACACCATCTCGGCAAGGTCCTCAAGGTCAACATCACAAGTGACAAATCCTGCTGACAGCCGGACCCTTGATAACCCCAAGGATGACATGTCACCACTGCAGTCCTCCCCTCAAAACCGAAACTGCAGTGTAGCCCAGAAAAAAAAAAAGAAAAGAAAAGAAATCAGACAAACCCAAACTGAGAGACAGTCTACAAACTACCTGACCAGTACTGCTCAAAGCTGTCAAGGTCATCACAGACAAGCAAGTCTGGGAAACTGTCACAGCCACAAAGAATCTAAGAAGACATGACAAATAACTAGAAAATGCAGGATCCTGGATGGGATTCTGAAACATGACCCCAAGAGAAAGCAATTTAGGGGAAAATTGAGGATGTCCGAGTAGAGTACGGGCTTTAGGTAATAATAATCCAATAACGCATCAGAGCTGTTTTTTCCTGGTAACCAATGTAGCATTGTAATATAAGACAGTTCAGGGAAACTCTTTATTATCTTGTCACTACTCTGTACATCTAAAATGATCCTAAAACTTTATTTTAAAGTTTATTTTGTTAACAAATAAACAAAGGCTCTCTGTCTAGAAATCATGATTCTGGAATATGAACTGAAACAAAAATGATAGATCTGTAACAACTTTGGAGCAGATTGCTCAGGACTTAACACCTCTCTGTCTGTTCTTGCTGAGTGGTTTATCAAATCTGTTTGAGCCCTCCAAGCCAGCCAATGCCAAATGTTCCTTTATGATTCTAAATTATTAACTTATCTTTCCTCCATTGGCCCTACTTCTTTCCTCTGGGGCACAAATGACAAGGAAAACCTCTTTTCCTTTTAAGAGTCCTTGAGGTCCTTCAAAAACACTCTTCAACTCAAGCACTTTCTTGCCTTCACTGGGCTCCGAGGTCCTTTGCACCAACAATGGCTGTCAGTGCCTCCCTAATGTATCCACAGGGTGCCTCTGATGTTTCCATGGTCCTCATGATTCCAGGGAAGGGGTCTGGCCTCTCTGAAGGAGGAGGTCACCAGTAGGAATTTCTGCTTGATATTCACACAGGTCAGAGGCAAAGTTCAAGCAGTGCTGTTGCCAGACCTGTCCCCAAGTCCCTCCTGCACCTTCTCTAGGGTCCAGAGCATGGGCTCAAGGCAGCTCCTATGCATAAGAGGCCCCCATCTGCCTGGATTACACCTTCTCAGAGACCTCATCTCATCCCCCTCTGTCACCTTCACAGCCAGACACAGCGCCTGCATCCGCTGATCAGTCAGTCAAGGATGCTGACAACTTCGAGGGAGTACAGCAAGATCAAGCTAACGTACTAAAGGATCTCATGCCTAAGCAGCAGCCAGGTGATGTGTATGAGAGAAAATGAGGAAAGGACAGGGGCCAAGGCAGAATAAAGGGGTGATGCTTCACTCTCCTGAATGGTTTTAGTTTCTGGGCTTCCAAAATGAGCAATTTTAACCTGAAAAGCTAAGCATCTGAGGATTATCATAACTATGATATTAATATTTAGGAGAAAGTGAAATCTCTTAAATTTGGTCTCCAACAGCCAGCCTTAACATAATTTAGTCTCTCTTGTACGTTTTAGTTGTGAAACCTCATCACAGTTGTTGACCAAATTGGCTTTCCACTGAAATTAAATTCACAGTCTTTTATGTAGTCAGGACCATGCAGCTGCTTTTAACACTATTTAAACAATGGATTGAAAGTAATATTTTTCTTTTTCAAACCACTACGTACATGCATATTTTGAGTTTAAGCAAAATAAAGATAAAAGCAGTTTTACAAAATAAAGCAATTAGTAAATGACAAGGTGATTTGATTTATACAGCTAATAAAAGAGTATTTAAAATCTACTAGAAGCTAATCTAAAGAAGATCCATTCTTCCAACATTTTGAGGATCATAGAGAAAGCAAGGGAATTCCAAAAAAAAAAAAACTACTTCTGCTTTATTGACGAGACAAAAGCCTTTGATTGTGTGGATCACAACAAACTGGAAAGCGCTTGAAGAGATGGGAATACCACACCACCATACCTGCCTCCTGAGAAACCTGTATTCAGGTCAAGAAGCAACAGTTAGAACCTTACTGACTGGTTTGAAAAACTGAACAGCTCAAAATTGGGAAAGGAATATGACCAGGGTGTATATTGTCACTCTTGAGAGTCCCTTGGACTGCAAGGAGATCCAACCAGTCCATCCTAAAGGAGATCAGTCCTGGGTGTTCATTGGAAGGATGGATGCTGAAGCTGAAACTCCAACACTTTGGCCACCTGATGCGAAGAGTTGATTCATTAGAAAAGACCCTGATGCTGGGAGGGATTGGGGGCAGGAGGAGAAGGGGACAACAGAGGATGAGATTGCTGGATGGCATCACCAACTCAACGGACATGAGTTTGGGTGAACTCTGGGAGTTGGTGATACACAGGAAGGCCTGGCGTGCTGCAATTCATGACGTCGCAAAGAGTCGGACACAACTGAGTGACTGACCTGACCTGAACTGAACTGAACTGAAGCAACTTAGCACGCACAAACACATAAAATAGATAAATAATGAGAACTTACTATCTAGCACAAGGAAGTTTATTCAGTGCTCTTTGGCAACCTACATGGAAGGAAAATTTTAAAAAGAAAAAGGATATATATAAACATACAGACAATTCACTTTGCTGGACAGCAAAAACTAACACAACATTGTAAAGCAACTATACTCCAATAAAAAAATTTTAATTATTTTAAAAAATGAGATCTTTCTGGATGAGGGTGGGCCCTAATTCAACAACTGGTGTCCTCATAAGAAAAGACAAAGGAATACACACAGGGCAAATGCCACGTGATGATTGAGGAAGGGCTTAGGGAAATGGGTCTACCAGCTGAGACACACAAGGACTGCAAGCAACCACAGCCAGGAAGCTAGGAAGGATGCCTGAGCCAGATTATCCATTGACGCCTCAGAAGGAACCAAGCCTGCTGATATCTGATCTCAGACTTCCAGCCCCAAATCTGTGAGAATGGATTTCTCATGTTGTAAGCCATCAGGCGTGGTGTGGTCACACTAGATAATAAAGAGATAGTACCAACAATTATGAAAATCCCTTTGGTCATAGCATAAAGGCTTAACAAATTTCTACCACTACTAAAGCAATTATAAACATAAAAAATTTGAGGGTAACCAAAAGAACATCTAATAAGTTATCAATTTTCTTCCAGTGAAGGCATTTTGAATTTAGGCTTCTGCATATCAGTCATGAACTAAATATGTACTTATTGCATGACCAAAATAGTTCAGGCTTTGACTTGGATGCCACGGAGACTAAAAAAAAAAAAAAAAAACCCAGGAGACTGAGAAAGAATCAGATGTATTTGGAGTAGAAATGAGACATTCAAATGATAATGAGATTCACAACAAAGTATACAATATATTAGCTGGACTCCTATGAAATTGCCAATAGTTGACCTTTTCTGAACTACAAAAATTGCTATTTCATATGGTTTAAGTGTTAGTCGTTAAGTCGTATCCAACTCTTTTCAACCCCATGGATCGTAGCCCACCAGGCTCCTCAGTCCATGGGAGCTCAGGCAAGAATACTGGAGTGGGTTGCCATTTCCTTCTCCAGGGGATCTTCCCAACCTAGGGATCGAACTCAAGTCTCCCACACTATGGGCAGATTCTTTATCTGAGCCACCAGGGAAGCCAGTGGCTCAAACTGATAAAAAAGTGGTTTAAGCCAGGGATCAAAAATTGCAGCCCATGGATCAGATCTGAACCACAGCCTGTCTGTATGGTTTTATCGAAATGCAGCCTGTTTGTATAAATAAAGTTTTACTGAAACCCAGCCAGGCCCACTCCTCCGCTTGCTGCAAACTGGCTGCTTTTATGCGTCAACAGCACAACCAAGCAGTCATGACAGAGATCACGTGGTCCCCAAAACCTAAAGCATTTGCCAACTGGCCCTTTGGAAGAAAACTCTGGCAAGTTTGCTTAACCTAACAGATGAAAAAGCTGGCAGAGACAGCAAGGACGACAGAAGTTTAGAAACAGGTAAGATGAACCTAAACGTGTTCCCTGAGAGCCCAGTCTTGAGCTGGGTCTTGAGAAAGACCCGGATTCTGAACCAGAAGGGGAAAGGGACGCCATCACTAGATGACAATGGCTGTGCTGACTCTAGGAACCCAAACATCCGGGGCACCCACGGCCACTGGGACAACCACAAAAGCCCCTCCACCCGCCTCCAGGTACTGTCTCAGCTGAGCCCTCCCTGGGGCGAAGTGCAAACAGAATGAGGTGAGTTTGGTTAGGTTTTCAGAGATGTCAACGTTCCCTAAACACCAGATAGAGAAACAGTATCTGTTTTCTGTAAGAAGGAATCCACAGAGGCAGGACAAAGGTATGATATGTTACGTTAGGGAAATAAGTCCTATAGATGGGAAATAATTGCTGCTAAGTCGCTTCAGTCGTGTCCGACTCTGTGCGACCGCATAGACAGCAGCCCACCCAGCTCTCCCGTCCCTGGGATTCTCCAGCAAGAATACTGGAGTGGGTTGCCATTTCCTTCTCCTATTCATGAAAGTGAAAAGTGAAAGTGAAGTCGTGTCCAACTCCTAGCGAGCCTGTGGACTGCAACCTACCAGGCTCCTCCATCCATGGGACCTTCCCAGCAAGAGTACTGGAGTGGGTTGCCATTGCCTTCTCCGTCCAGTTGCCAACTCAGAAATAATTGAATCCAGAGCAAAAATTATATTATTTGGAATAACTACCTTTTGGCCCTTTATAGGGTTATATCATGAAGAATAATTATTCCAATATTTGCAATAATTATATTTTCAAGAATTATGGGGCATTTTAAACAACTGGGAACCTCTTTGAGTTATCAAATCAAAAAGTAATGAAAAGGAGCAATTTTCTCCTCACTAATAGCCACACATCTCATCCAAACTATGACCTGTTGAAATATGACCTGTTACCCTCTCACACTATGCTGCCCTCTTCTCCTTTTGCCTTCAGTAGTTCCCAGCATCAGGGCAGCAGCAGATGAGATGGTTAGGCAGCATCACCGACTCAATGGCTATGAACTGGAACAAACCCTGGGAGACAGAGGAGAGAGGAGCCTGGCGTGCTGCAGTCCACGGGGATGCAAAGAGTCAGGCACAACTGAGCAACTGAACAACAACAATGACCTGCTCTAAAGCCTGTATTTCTCCTGCACAAAGAATTGCAAAGTTCTTGCTACCAAAAGCTCCCCAAAGATATAAAAATGATGAAAGGAAAAGGGAAATCGGTCTGAGTCAGAAGAGCCCTCTCTTTCCCAAAAGCGCATTAAACCCTGGTAGTAACAGACACTGAAGTTGAGGATTCAGCCAGAAAGCCAAGTAAGATGTGTATGTACGAGCCAGAAAGTAAACCACTATTGCATGTTTATATGTCTGAAATTAAATGTATCTTAGACCCCATTTATGAGGACTGTCCAGGGTAAAACAGTTTACTGATTTTATCAAAACTAATTCACAGCACACAGGGGTGCCTTTCATTATATAAACCAGCTGTCCAGTGCCCAGCAAAGACTTCAGCATGGAAAATAAGAATCTTTCAGCTTTGAGAGCTGGATGTATAACACAACTGCTCCCGATTTCTAAGGGAATTGCTTCAAACCCTTAACAGCGATGATTTCTTGCTCAAGAGCCACCGGTGGCTGAAGGACACAGGGCTTCAGGCTGCCAGTCCAGGCCCCTGGTTCCAGCCCCATCAGGGGCCAGTGAAGTGGGATGACTAAACAGCCAGGAGCCGAGTCTGATCAGTGCACAGTCATATTTCTAGTCACGTGATCTGCTTCACCCCGAGTGTTTCACGTGACTTCATGTGAGCTTCATGTGATGACAGATAACAGATGACTGCCCACATACAGGCTTCGCTGGCAGCCCAGTGGTAAAGAATCTGCCTGCAATGCAGGAGACCCAGGTTCGATCTCTGGGTCAGGAAGATCCCCTGGAGAATGAAACAGGAACCCACTTCAGTATTCTTGCCTGGAGAATCCCATGGACAGAGGAGACTGGTGAGCTACAGGCTCTGGGGTCGCAAAAGAGTTGGACATAACTTAACGACTAAACAACAACCACCTGGAGTACTGGGGTAGCAGTGACACCCACCTGAGAAGCTGGGGACGGAAACGCAAGGCATAGTTCAGAGTCAGGGCCAGTCACAGCCGGCTCAGCTACTGTCCCCAAGCCTGCTGTCCTGGCAGGAGGGAGCATTTCCCAGTCCAAGACCCTACCCCACAGAGGGGTTATGTGGGGGTCCCTGATGGGCGCTGAGGCCTTGGGTGGAAGGAAAGCTGCAGCTAGCTCATGGAGACCTCTTGGGGTACAAGCCCCCTTTCCCCCACTTCCCCAGGGCTCCCATCAGGGGAGGCCAGGCAGAAGCAGAGAGCTGGCCAGCCTTCACGATGCGGTCCACATAGATGAATTTCCAGAGCCTGAACAAGGCTCAGACAGGATCTGCAGCAGCCAGCAGAAGATACCAGAGCAAAAGGCTAAGATATCACCAACCTTTCCTTCATTTTTTTTTCTTCAGGTCCAGAGATACCTGCTTTGATGCAGAGTACAGCAACAATTTCCACTACAACCATTTTTATTTTTGTGCTAGCCATTTCCGCATTTTCCTCCCACCTTCCTTCCTTCCTTCCTTCCTCCGCTCTGTGTGGGCACTCCCTCTGCAGCTGACCTAACAGAGGGTCTGAGCCAAGTGCACAGTGCGACACGCTGTTGAGTAGAGGAAGGTGTTAGCCCACATCATGGCCTGTTGAGAGAATTTCTATTCTTCAAATCATCACAAGAGTAATACCTGCTAAGATTAAAAGTGATCACAATGGAGCAGGCACGTTACCTGCATCAACAGTCATGAACGTTCACAAAGGTCCCTAGGAGGTAAGAACAATTCATCATTTTGTTGTTGTTCAGCTGCTCAGTTGTGTCCAACTCTTTGCAACCCCATGGACTGCAGCACACCAGGCTTCTCTGTCCTTCACTATCTCCCGGAGCTTGCCCAAACTCATGTCCATCAAGTCAGTGATGCCATTCAACCATCTCATCCTCTGCTGCCCCCTTCTCCTTCTGCCTTCAATCTTCCCCAGCAACAGGGTCTTTTCCAACGAATTGGCTCTTCATATCAGGTGGCCAAAGTATTAGAGATTCAGCTTTAGCATCAGTCCCTCCAATGAATATTCAGAGTTGATGTTCTTTAGGATGGACTGGTTTGATCTCCCTGCTATTCACGGGACTCTAAAGACTCTTCTCCAGCACCACAATTCAAAAGCATCAATTCTTTGGCACTCAGCCTTCTTTATGGTCTAAATCTCACACCCAAACATGACGAGGAAACTGAGGCACGGAGAGGTTAAGTATATCCCTCAAGTTCTCTTGGCTCCTTAGCAGCAGAACTGAGTTAAAAACCCAGCCATCTTCATCCAAAACCCACTCTCATAATCACTGCATCTCATAACTGACAGTGAAAAGTTTTAGAGGACCTTGATTCTTGAAGGAATCCTGTAACTGATCTTCCTCATGGAGTAAAAAAAAAAATCCATTTTGGTGAAAAGGATCACCCGTTTTGTAATTTGCAAGTTGGACACTGCATATCATATTTGCTGAAGGACTGTGTGCTAGCTTCCCAATCCTGTTTTTACAGAAACGAACTCGGGGATGATTGACTTAAGCAAATGATTATGCATGTACTTTGTCAGCTCTCATACACTGAACATGATGAGGAGTGGAGTGGCAGATGGTACTTCTCCACAGATGGTCTTGGCACACCCTCCCTCATACACACCATCTTCTGAAAAAACCTCGGCACTTGCCCATCAGTAAGCATGCTATTTCTCCAACCCCCTGAATCTGGGCAAGCTCTAGGACTTGCCCTGAGTGTTAGAATACAGTGGGAATATTCAATACTTGATTTTGGGCACAGCCTCTAAATGCCCTGAAAACTTGGGTTTTCTGCCTCTTGAAACCCATGCCTTCCTGTAAGATGAGGGAGGCCATGTGTCCAAGTGAAGCCATCTGGAGAATCCCACTCTGTGAAGTCTCTGATGAGGCTGGGCCACTAGCCCCAGTGGCCGCATGACCACAACTGCAGTAGAGACCCAGGAGAAACACCCAGCCCACCCAAAGGACTGTGAAAGAGAATAACCAAGTATTGTCTTCAACCACTAAATGGTCAGACTGTTTGCTACACAGCAGATAGGTCATAGGGCTTCCCTGATAGCTCAGTTGGTAAAGAATCTGCCTGCGATGCAGGAGACCCCAGTTCGATTCCTGGGTCAGGAAGATCTGCTGGAGAAGGGATAGGCTACACACGCCAGTATTCTTGGGCTTCCCTTGTGCCTCAGCTGCTAAAGAATCCGCCTGTAATGTGGGAGACCTGGGTTCGATCACCCAGGGGAAAGGTTACCCACTCCAGTGTTCTGGCCGAAAGAATTCCATGGACTGTATAGTCCATGGGGTTACAAAGAGTCGGACACAACTGAGCAACTTTTACTTTCATTTTCACTAAATAGGTCATGGAAACAAATGAGTTTATCAATTTAATGTATTTTCTCTTAATTTATTGGGGTATAGTTGCTTTACAATGCTGTATTAGTTTCTGTTGTACAACCAAGTGAGTCAGTTATATGTACACACATACATCTCCGTGCTCCTGAACCTCCCTCCTCCCCCCATCCCACCCCCTAGGTCTTCGCAGAACACCAAGCTGAGCCCCCTGCAGTATATACAGCAGTTTCCCACTAGCTATCTATTTTATACTTGGTAAGTATATGTCAATCCTAATGTAATGAATTTTCCTTTGAGAAACGTAAAAGGGTAAGAGAGCCAAGAGCCAGAAATAAGACCACTACATTGTTTGCCTAAATTCCGAGGCAGAAACACAATGTGACCTGCGAGTCAGGCACCTCTAGGAAATTTCGGGAAGACTCAGCTCCAGAGGTCTGGAAAGCTTTTATGATAGGCAGTGTTTTTCTTTCTTTAAAAAACTAGTAGTTTGTACCTTATGAAACTTTTCACCAGTTTTGTCCATCCTCATACCCCACCTCTGGTAAACAACAATCTGATCTGTGAGTTTTCGTGTTGTAATGTTCGTTTGTCTGTTTTAAGAATCCACATATAAGTGCATCATTTGGTATATATCTTTATCTGAATTATTTCCTTTAGCATAATGTCCTCCAGGGCCATCCATGTTGTCATGAATGGCAGGATTTCCTTTTCTGCGGCTGAAACACATCCGTGTGTGTGTGTACACCACATCTTCCTCACACATTCATCCAGCAATGAACATTTAGCTTGTTTCCATCTCTTGGCTACTGTAAACAGTGCTGCTATAAATGTGGGGGTGCGGGTATCTTTTCAAATTAGGGCTTTCCTTTCCCACAGATAACTACCCAGAAATGGGATACCTAGATCAAATGATAGTTCTATTTTTAAATTTTTGAGTACTCTCCATACTGTTTCTCATAATGGCTACATATATCCCCTACACAAGAGTTCCCTTTTCTCCACATCCTCACCAACACTTGTTATTTCTTGTCATTTTGATACTAGCTATTTTAATGGATATGAGGTATTATCTCATTTTTATTTATATTTGTATTTCCCTGATGCTTAGTGATCTTAAGCATCTTTCACGAGGGCCATCTGTATGTCTTCCTTAGAAAGACCTATATTCAGATCCATTTTTTAAGTTGGCTTACTTGGCTTTTTGCTATTGAGTTGCATGTGTTCTTTATATATTTTGGATACTATCCCCTCATCAGATATATGATTTGTAAATATATTTCCTCCCATGCCACAGGTGTCTGTTTCATGGCACTGATGGTTTCCTTTGCTGTGCAGAAGCCTTTGATGGAATTCCATGGGTTTATTTTTGCTGTTGTTGCCATTAGGTAATTTGTAAGATATGGCAATTATATTTGCAGGTCTCGATGCTTCCAGAAAATCCAGGGAAAGGCAGAAGGGCAGCTTATTTGGAGCTCTGAGGCTTGTTGTAGAGCTCTATGCAGATGGTTCTGGCTCTCACCGTCAGTCTGCCTTCCAGTTCTGAAAGCACAACCAGCTGTCAGCTGCATCACAGTCTGAGGATCTATCCAGGGACGGTAGCCAGGCCTTGGGTGCAAAACTGCCTGAGTCGGGGTGCCAGCCTTCCCTCACCTCTCCTACACCCATATCACTGCGGTAAACATCCCCACGTGTCCTCTCTGGTGGCCAGGCTTGTCAACACCTCGCTGAGAGGTCAAGAAGCCACTTGGCTGGCCCCGGGAGGCAGCTGAGAGGGCCCACTTCCTTGGCCTGCTCCCCAACCAGCAACACAGTTTCCTCCCAAGGGCTTCAGGACTGAGGCCTCCATTTCATGGTGAAGCTACTGAACCAAAGCTACCAGTAATAAACTTCAATTAGAACAAAATAAAACATGCAAGCTCTTTATGCCAAAAACGTTTCAGACTTTGATGTATAGGCCTCTGCCAACGTGATTAAGGTATCTACTGACCTGGAGTCAGAACTGTTTTTTCACATTAAACTGATAACTCATATTCAAACCCCAACCTCCTCTTGGTATTCGTATCCTTATAAAATTCCATGGATACCTTTGCAAGTAACTCTGAACATGACTTTCAGTTATTCATTCATTCTCTTGAAAGTTCTTCACCAAGCAGGGCAGGGGCACTGTGAAATCAAATTTCTCTGATTTCAAATTTCTCTGGGCGGGGGGGGGGGGGGGGGGGTCTTCCTTTGCAGTCCAGGGGTGAAGACGCCACACTTCCAATGCAAGGAGTACAAGTTCGATCTCTGGTTGGGGAGCTAAGATTCCACATGCTACTCGGTGAGGTCGAAAAAAAATTTTTTTAATTGTTTAAAAGTTCTTTCGGGGCAACCTGATGTGTGGCTAACTTCTCTTTCTGCTACTTCACGACCCAGCCTCTGTTTTTTATACTTTCCCTGGGATCATGTGGAAGGGTGGCCTTCAGAGTAGCTATCTGAAACTAAACCACCATAAAACCCAAAAGGGGTCATGTTCAAACAGACTCCACATAGTTTCCAAAAGGCTCAGTGGCCGGTGTGACCTCTGAGGAGAAAACAAAGTCAAAAGATTAGTGGGGCAGACAGAGAGACGTGCTGGGGGCTTTTGCTCAGAAGCCCCACTTGCTGTTCCGGAGCCCCGTATTCTTTAGCTCTCTTCAGTTCAGTTCAGTTGCTCACTCGTTTCTGATTCTTTGCGACCTCATGGACCACAGCACGCCAGGCCTCCCTGTCCATCACCAACTCCCAGAGCTTACCCAAACTCATGTCCATTGAGTCGGTGATGCCATCCAACCATTTCATCCTCTGTCGTCCCCTTCTCCTCCTATGCTCAATCTTTCCCAGCATCAGGGTCTTTTCAAATGAGTCAGCTCATCGCATCAGGTGGCCAAAGTATGGGAGTTTCAGCTTCAGAATCAGTCCTTCCAATGAATATTCAGGACTGATTTCTTTGAGCACTGACTGGTTTGATCCCCTTGCTTTCCAAGGGATTCTCAAGAGTCTTCTCCAACACCACAGTTCAAAGGCATCAGTTAATCAGCACTCAGCTTTCTTCATAGTCCAACTCTCACATCCATACATGACTACCGGAAAAGCCATAGATTTGACTAGAGGGACCTTTGTTGGAAAAATAATGTCTCTGCTTTTTGTTTTTTAATATAAATTCATTTATTTTAATTAGAGGCTAATTAGTTTACAATATTGTATTGGTTTTGCCATACATCAACATGAATCCACCATGGGTATACCTGTGTTCCCCATCCTGAACCCTCCTCCCACCTCCCTCCCCGTACCATCCCTCTGGGCCATCCCAGTGTCTGCTTTTTAAAATACTGTCTAGGTTTATTGTAGCTTTTCTTCCAAGGAGCAAGTGTCTTTTAATTTCATGGCTGCAGTCACCATCTGCAGTGATTTTGGAGCCCAAGAAAATAAAGTCTGTCACTGTTGCCATTGTTTCCCCATCTATTTGCCATGAAGTGATGGAACCAGATGCCATGATCTTAGTTTCTTGCATGTTGAGTTTTAAGCCATCTTTTTCACTCTCCTCTTTCACTTTCACCAAGAGGCTCTTTAGTTCCTCTTCACTTTCTGCCATAAGGGTGGTGTCATCTGTGTGTCTGAGATTATTGATATTTCTCCCTGCAATTTTGATTCCAGCTTGTGCTTCTCTTAAATGAGACTGTTTCTGGAGATTATATCAAAAGCACGTTGGTGGTTCTTTGCTGTGTTGGGCTACACCATGAAAGACAGACTATGTGATTTTTTCTTGGCTGCACTGGGCCTTTATTGCTGCCCTCTCGCTTTGGCGAGTTATGGCGTGCAGCTTCTCATTGCGGTGGCTTCTCCTGTTGCAGAGCGCAGGCTCTAGGGCACAGGTTCAGTAGTTGCTCTGTGGCATGTGAGATCTTCCCAGGCCAGGGATTGAACCTGTGTCCCCTGAACTGGCAGGCGAATTCTTAACCACTAGACCACCAGGGAAGTCCCCACCACATGTGTAAATAAAAAGTCATGTTCACACAGTATCATAGGTGACCCAAGGAGAGCTCAGATACTCCCATTTAGACCAGCTGCTGCTAAGTCGCTTCAGTCATGTCCGACTCTGTGAGATCCCATAGACGGCAGCCCACCAGGCTCCCCCATCCCTGGGATTCTCCAGGCAAGAACACTGGAGTGGGTTGCCATTTCCTTCTCCAATGCATGAAAGTGAAAAGTGAAAGTGAAGTCGCTCAGTCGTGTCCAACCCTCAGTGACCCCATGGACTGCAGCCTTCCAGGCTCCTCCGTCCATGGGATTTTCCAGGCAAGAGTAGTGGAGTGGGGTGCCATTGCTTTCTCCGATTAAAACCAACAGCCACATTTTTTTACGTCTGGAGACTTTCACAGCTGTATATAATTTGATGGATAATTATACCATCAACACCTTTATCCAAACGAACCATCCAAAAGGAAACAACACACATCACTGATAAACTCTTTAAGTCTCAAACAACATCCCGGGGTGGGGGGTGGGGGCGGAGAAAAGGACTCCTTTATAATAGTCTCTTTTTTTTATTTCTGAGATACTGGCCCACATTTATCCCCACACAAGGTGCTGTTCTTTCAGGGTTCTGTAAAAGACAAAAGGAAGAAAAGAGAAGTGAGTGAGTTCATTCTCCTGGGTCACAAACACCTCTGCAATGAGAACTGGTGGATGGAGCAGGCTAGCACAAAACCTGAATGATTTAAATAGGCACTGGCATTCTGACCTCTGAGGACCACCAATGATGGCTCGACTCAGAGAAAGGGAACTCCTGGGATACAGGGAAGAAGGCTCGTGGAAGAGAGAAATGATGCTCTCCAGCGACCACAGTCTAGCTAGGGATCTTGACCAACAGGCTG